>NW_024868077.1:443697-623180 GCF_013358625.1 Macadamia integrifolia
GTGGAGGAAAAATAAAAAGGAAAACAAAAGGGAAATCTAAATAACATATTAGTAGTAACAATGGCCATGAGAACCAGTTCTTTCTATTCACTGTAACTTACTCTGCTGCAGAAGTTGAGTACCCAGAGGAACCTTTACTGCTAAACAAGGGAGGGGAGGGGGGCGGGGAAGGAAAAATAAAAAGGAAAACAAAAGGGAAATCTAATTAACATATTAGTGGTAACAATGGCCATGAGAACCAGTTCTTTCTATTCACTGTAACTTACTCTGCTGCAAAAGTTGCGTACCCAGAGGATCCTTTTCTGCTAAACAACCATATTGTTTCTTATCTACTGTGCAAAACTAAGATGATGAAGGATAACAATAATTCCCCTTTTGAACACAATGAGAGGGAGGGAAGGAGGGGTGTGAAAGAGATAGAATGCAGGTCGTCTTAGCAGAGGATCCTTTTCTGCTAAACAACCATATTGTTTCTTATCAAATTCAAGGTCGTCTCTCAATACCAGAGGGCCGAAACTACCCAGATTTCGATTGGGTCTTGACAGGAGACGAATGCATGTTTTCCACAGCACATAGCAATCCTCGATTTGCAGATTCAAGAGGATCAGATAGAATTTCTGATTCAAACCCATCCAGTAGAACAGATAGAACACAAAAATGTGTTCTTGTAAAGTGGAAATTAAAATCATTCACAAACAAGATCTTATCCAATTGTGAATTTGTGAGGATTAAGTTGTGATTTCTGAGATGAAATCAATGTTTTTTTTTCTCTTTAATCCGTAAATGTTCAATGGAAATCAAATGAAGAATCAGTACAATATTGCCATTGTGCTTTGTTCATTACTGCAATTTTTTGTCTTCTCCATCTTGGGTTCTTCTCAGTTCCCTCTGCTATGAGTATCTGGATAATGAGAATTTTTTTTTCAGAGAAAGATAGACATTGATGGCTCTCAAGTCTCAATAAGAACCACAATTCTCATCTGCAATGAACGACAGAAAATGATGTGGCTCACGTGGGTTGGCTTGTAGGGTACACACCATTATTGTTGGGTCCATCATCTGTGATCAAATAAGCTACAAGAATTAGACTTTGAAAGGGAAACAAGACAAGAAAGAGATCTTAGCTAATTATTGAATCTCTTAAATCAATTTTGATGATCTAAACAAACAATTACTGTTGAGCTAACACAGCAGGAGAGGTTCGGACGCCGGAGGGGGGAGAGGTTCGCACGCCGGAGGGAAGAGGTTTGCACGCCGGTCAGCTTTCCACCTGAGAATCGCACGCCGGAGGGCACGATCGAGTTGCAGGTTACTGTACCATCTTCTTCTTCTTCTTCTTGTTCGACCGAGTGAGTGAGATGGGAGATGGGAGATGGGTTTAGAAGAAGCAAATAAAAGAGAGGTTCGCATGCTGGAGGGAAGAGGTTTGCACGCCGGAGAAAAGAGATTCACACGCCGGTCAGCTTTCCACTTGAGAATCGCACTCCGGAGGGCACGATCGAGTTGCAGGTTACTGTATCGTCTTCTTCTTCTTCTTGTTCGACCGAGTGAGTGAGGAGTGAGATGGGAGATGGGAGATGGGTTTAGAAGAATCAAATAAAAGAGAGGGCAATATTGTCCTCTCACAATAGGTGGGGGTATTTTGGGTATATTGTAAAAAAACTAACAGGTTTTCATTCATTTAACACGGTCGACTAACGGCAGGGACCAATTTGGAATTTTTTGAATTTTTAGGGGGTGGCTTTGACGTTTCGAAAAGTCCAAGGGGTGGCGTTGAATAAGGACCAAAGTTCAGGGGGTGGCAATGCAATTTTCTCTAATTATAATTTAGTCTTACCGCATAATAGACATACCAACATAAAAATACTTACAATCGTCATCCTGGTTCATCGAAACATCTTATAGAGAAAATCTGAATCATAGATTAGTCATAAAAACCATATTTCAATACACTTAGAAAATAATTATTAATTCTTTAAAACTAATAATTTTAAATCATTTTTTGTAAAAAGCATTCAATTGAATCTAGAATTTTGTCTAATCATGAACAAATATTTTCTCTCTTGATATTCATCTTGTATTGAAAGTAGATTTCGTGTGGATCAACTCTTTTGTCGATAAAAACATATTATGGCTTCGATGTACTTATATATAGCCAATAAAACATCAACTGTCAGTATACCAATACTCATAATAACTAACTGTAACAATAAGGATCTTTAGGTCTAGTGGCCAATTATAATCTATTAATGAGAATCTAGTTCATAAAATAACAGATAAAAATCTATTTAAGATTCTCAAGTGATTCAATTCAATATACGAATATATGTATACTTATTTGGAACCTTCATTCCTAAGAAAACACGTAAAGCAACCATTTAAACACACTACCCAACTTGTCCCTAGTTATGTAGCATTTTAAGTATGAACATAAAGACAATCAACCACCTAATAACATCATGCAAGTTAATTACGTTTTAACAATAGAATTAGGTTTTAAGTGTATACCAATTCCAACACCAATAAGCATTCTTATTCCACCAGTTGACTTTATCCAAGACCGTAGCTGCTCTTAAATTATAAGCATATGTGCCTTTTCCTAGCTTTTTCATCTTAAAACTTAGCATTTGTATAAACACAAGGAGGGAGATTCAGTAAGGAAGTTATTTAAATAAATAAGTTAAGCAAAGAAATAATGTTAATAAAGATCATCCACAGGTTTCAAAATATGATTATTTAATTACCATACCTACTTTTTTTTAATTAGTTTAATGATTATGAAGATTAGTACATTTCATGAACCAATTAAAGCATCACCAAAAATGTATTGAAATAATAAAATCTTAGGCACTTGCTTTCATTTTTTTTTTTTTTTTCATAATATAAAGTGATATAATGTGGATGCAATTTGAAATGGGTAAGAGACCACATTAAGTCTCTTATAATACACTTAACCAAACTAAGCCTTATACCAACTAAATGACGTATGTCAACCATACAAATCATATTTCCCTCATTTTAAAGTCGTAGTAGCTGTCACACACACACACACACAAAAGAAGAAGGAAAGAGGTGCTTTCCTCATTACGTCATCCCAAGCCTTCTTGAGATTTATTTGTCATCGTTTTACTTGCACGGTATTAAAGTTTTGAATGTGATCCCTATCAACTAATTGGCCAAAATGTACAATAGCCATGGGCCGATTTCAAAAGTGTACTATGTGCATGTGGTAGTTGCTAGTGAATCCCTAACATTTGTTGTTTAAATAATACACAAGCCAAGCAATGTAAATGTCATGGAATAAAATTAATTGATTTAAATAATATAAATAAAATTAGTGTATTTACTTTTTATTTTTTTTTATCTGTAGGTAACTTGTGTTATAATCTTTAATCATTAAATGATAATTTTCATTTTATAGACATCTTTAATCTTTTTTTGTATTATTGCTTATTACAATAAAATATTAAAAATAGGAAATTAATTGAAAAATATATATATATATATATATTTGTAAATTATTCAAAATAATATGTCTAGAATTTAGTCCTATTTTAATCATATATTTATTTTGGAAAATTTAGTATTTATGAAAAACATAGGCATGAAATTTAGACAATAACTCAAGCATACTCAATAGTAGCTTCTATTGTTTGAAAATATAAATGTATTTTTGATAAAAATATATGATGAATCATGATTTCATATTTCTTGTTTATAGTCAATAAGACTTCAATTACTTGATGGGTAGTTATTGAAGACTTTCACTATCTTAGGATAGTTTTTTCTTTTCATAAAGATTTTAAGTTGCAATGTTATTATAAAGAGATTTTCTTATTAGCACCCATTAAGTTGTCAAATAATGTAAGCTTACTTTTTTGTATTTTTAATATAATATATAATTTTTGAATTAAGGTAAACATATCATTTTATATGTTTATTCGAAAAATGTGCAAGACAATGAAAACTTTTGATAATAGCATAATAGTAAGTCACTTTCAAATTAGTTTGAAAATCATTTTAGTCATCTACTTTAAATGACTTTTTAAAATAAGGAAATGGCAATCAAAACAAGATTATATAGTTTGACACACCTATAAAAGTCGTTAAAAAACAAAACCCATAGAGGTGTCTTTAGATAGTCCAATAAATATATTAAAAATTTATAACACTTTAGCAAGTAGTGTTTCCATGTAAAGTCTTTGTTAATTATATCATATATAGATGTGTCTCTCTACATAAAAAAGATATGGGCATTTGTCTCGTATCCTTTCATAATCGAAAGTCTAAATCAACAAAACTGTACCCTAACTACGGACCACTTAAATTTGGATAAATAATCTTATTTAACTAGTAGACTCCTTTCAAGTTATATCTTCTCTAAATCACAAGTCCTTGTTCTTTTTCTTAGCAACTTCATCTTTTTTTCTTTTTCTTTTTTTTTTTCTTTTTTTTTATTAGGAAAAAAGGAAGAGAACAAACCTAATAGAAGTTGTTATCCTTGATTTTGATTCTACCTAACATCACCTTATAGGTCATATACTTAACCTTGCTAACCATATTATCATTATTTTTTACACAAAAAATTAGTTTAAACAAAATACCATATAATTCAATTCTAAGAGAATAGTAGCTCACAGCCACGTCAAAAAATTATGAGGATTCATTAACGGTCCTAGATCCACCATATCACTCCAAATTTTGTTCACCTCTCATTCTTTCTTGATAGATATTGCAAGTACAATTAGAAGTCCCTATGCCGTCTTCAATACCCTCTCCTGTCATTACATAATTAGTGAGAGAAAACAAGTATCTAAACCTTGATGTTTAAGTAAACACTAAAAAAAAAAATCCATAATATGATACACTCAAATGTATGTAACGCATGTAAGAGTGGTAGTTGGAGGATAAGATATTAACTCTCTAGGCTCTAACTAATATGAAGGCATCTTGACAGAGTGCACATACGTATCATGATGATGTTGCATATTGATTCATCATCATCACACGTAATCTTGCTGACGTTGGATGAATGGATCTTATTAATTCATACAAGTGTCATTGGCTGATCGATAGATCGATATATCTAAAGGACGAGGGCAAAGTTTATAAAATGACTGGGCCCACTGGTGATTTAGTGCATGACGTCACCATTCTCCCTCCATCTTTGATAATAAAAATAAGATTCTAATGGGAATGGGTTCTTATGGGGTATATTTTGATTATTGAATTTGACTCGTACGGGTCAATTCAATAATTGATCCGATCCGCGTGTTAAGTTCTTCCAAGAAGACTCTTCTCCTTCAAGTCTCGCCGTCTTGGTTCTCCGCGGATTCTGGAAGACTTGTGGACCTCTCTCAAATGGACCACCGGCCCACCACTACTTTAACCGTGTGGACTATTGATTCTTCCTTTTTGTCGCCCTACACTCCCCCCCGCCCCCACCATTTATATTTTTTTAGGGATTCATGTAATTATGTAATATATTTGTATTAATTTTTTTTTCTTTAATTTGATATGTAATACCATTACTATTACTTGAAGATAAAGAAACTCATTCACGAGTTAACCGTTAAGAAGAGGATGTCCAAGTACTTAGAAGTCTCTACATTGTACTACTGATAACTTTCGACGTGGAATTATTAATTCTGTCTTCCGCATGAAATCGCACTAGATTTAATTCTCTAATTGGTTTAGATAATATAATTTTAATATTCAACAATAGACCTAAAGTCAAATTTTCTTTTAATTTTCCAAGAAAAAGTATAAGAGAATTATATGTTGTTGAACTACTTTTCTAGAAGAAAAGGAGAAAGAATAATAGAAGATAAAGCGAAAAGTACAATATCCTGAAACAACTTTTAAGTTGTTTAATTTTTCAAGGAAAATAAAGTTTCTTGTCACAATTTTGCATTTATTTCTCATTTTTCTTGTGCTCTTTGATTTTTCCTTAAATTTCACAGGACAAGAATCAATAATTTAATTGACTTGGCTGAACTTTTGAATTTTGTTTAACTTAGACAAATCTCTCTCTCCAAGCTTTGTGTCTCTTTATTATCAATAATTCAGTGGTACACTCAGGTTGTCTTTGGTATGCATTTTTCAAATAGATTTTGGGTCTAGCATGAATCTAAATATTTAAAGATATTTGGGGGCTCATAATAGATTTTCAGCTTTCTCGCTTCAAAATGCATTATAGACCCAGAATTTATTCCAAGAACATATACTAAACACAACTTAAGAAATATTCAGCAAATTGTCTTATTCCCTTTCAATTCAGTTGACGTTCCAAATTAAATTAAGGGTCGTGGTTAATTTAGGCCGGCACCTTCTTTATTCAATCTTTCTTTCTTTGTAACATAGATGTGTTTGCCGATGATTCTTAAGTTTTATCACTCTAGATTTAGAAAAAATCTACATATGCGATGATTCTTATAGAATTAAAAACCTAGAAGTAAAACATGAAAATTATTACTACCCATCTGGATTTAGATTGGTCGGTTTTATCTTTACTGTTCAAATTTTTTTTTTTAATGATTATACCCTTGATTCGATACCATTATCACATAGGAGATTCCCCTCACACTCGCTGTGTGAAATCCTCTCCCATAAAAAATTATTATCAATATAACAAACATAAAGAAAGGAATTTTTCATTTATCAAAGTCGAAAACAAGCTTCTTCGTAACCTCAATGCTTGTTGATTATGTACTCCCTTGAGGAGATTGCTTGTATAACAAAATGAAGTTGAAAAGTTGAAAGAAAAGTACATCCATATAACATCATTATTATTCTATTTTCATTATTCTCTATGCTATCTCAAAACACCTAAACCCATCATATTTCCCGTAGGTAAAGGGAAACTACCTCCACAAACAATGTCTCTTTTTTAGAACTATCACTAATTAATGGGCAAAAACGTGATACACATGGACAAAAATAAAATTAGAATTTGTAAAACCATGTTTTCCACATTTGCTTTTCAATTCTTCTTGATCACTTCATCATCAGGAGGAAAAAAAAAAAAAAAAGAACCATTGAGTTCATACGTGATGTTTGATAAATGGATAAGATTTTGATTATCAAGTTATCCGCTCCCCTCCATGGGAACTACAGATTCTTGTCAAAACCTTATCCATTCAAATTGTGTGAATAGATGAAACTTCTATCTACTTCTTTACTCCGCGTGATAGGGTAAGCCGGTCAGGGGCCTCCCCCACATCTATGGGTGTGACTCCTCTCCAGTCAATTGATTGTACTGGACCTACGGATGAAACAAAATGGAGTGGGAGCTGCCTTGGTCTACCCTTTATGGATAGGAGGAAGATGTCAGATAAAGGAGGAAATGGTCGGGTTGTGTTAATTTAAAACCGGGTTCATATGATAAATTTCAAACCAGTGTTCTAAAGGGCTATTTATGGAGTCTGAACATGGACTGGACTGAATTGGACTGAACCATTCAACGGCGGCATTGAGTTGAACAGTCAAATTATCAGATTTTAAGAGACTAAAGGCTCTGTTTGGTATCGTTCTAAAAAAACGTTTTTGGAGTTTTTTCA
Source organism: Macadamia integrifolia (assembly GCF_013358625.1). Lineage (NCBI taxonomy): Eukaryota > Viridiplantae > Streptophyta > Magnoliopsida > Proteales > Proteaceae > Macadamia > Macadamia integrifolia. The sequence goes on from NW_024868077.1 coordinate 451,257, forward strand.
TTCTATTGAAACGAAAAAATAGAATTTTCTGTTTGGTGCACTTATGGTCTATTTCTGTTTTTTTGAAATAAAAAGTGAAAAAAAAAAAACTGAAAAAACGAGATTGGACGGAACTCCATTCCGTCTTCCCAGTTTCGTTTCATTTTATAAAAAAAAAAAAATATCATTCCCGATAAAAATTTAAAATTTTGAAACACCATTTTTTCGTTTAAAACTGCATTTTGACACAGAAACTGAAATTTTCGTTTTTGACACGAAACGGCGTTTCTGGAACAGAAACGATACCAAACGGGCTCTAAGAATTGATTAATGGATTGATCTTTTTCAATTGGTTGGAATCATCCTAGAATTGGTCAGACGTGGTCTGACTTGGTAGAAGTTGGTATAAAGAATCCGGGTTAGCGGTTCATTCTTAATGGACTTAATATCCTGATTCCACCTATTATTCCATTTCAAGTTTTAAAGCCTTGGTGATAACTCACACCAGTCGATAAAATGCCCATACTTTCTTTCTTTCTTCTTTTTTTTTTTTTTTTTTTTTTTTTGGTAGGAGAAAAAAGATGCTCCCTAGTAGGGACGAAATTTAGTTGTGGCAACCAAGTAGCTGCAACCCTGTGGCAGCCAAAGAAATAGAATTTAAAAGGGTATTTTAAAAAAATACTATAACCTATAAGGGTATTTGTGAACCCTAGGGGAAAGTGAATTATTCCATTTCTTTGGATGCAAATAGGGACTTGGTTGCAACCCAGGTAGCAGCCAAATTTTTTCCCCTGGGTAGTGAGCAAGGTTATTTCATGTGAATAAGAGAAAGATAGAAAGAGATGGTGCTAGTGTACACTCCCCTGAAGACTTATAGAATTTTTTTTTTTCCATTATCCTCTTATATAATTTTGGTAAAAAGAAAGCTGTTTGATCGCATGACCCATGCGCCCAAACGCTTGGGCATACAAAATTACAGCCCCATCCCTTGTAAAATAAAATAAAAATTTATTCATATTGATGCCCTTATTGTGCTTTCATTGGGCCCCGTGTTGGTGCAGAGGCCATGTGATCAAGCAACGTTCTTTTGCCTACGTTTTTTTATTACATAAAAAGAAGCTAGACTAAGAAAATTAGATGGCTAATTAGACAATTGTTTTACAAAAGACTAGGTTGCATTGGATCTACAACGTGCTAGACCTTGATGGATTCATATTGGAATTGCTCAAACCAAAACATTCAGGAGTCGAAGTATTTCTAGATTAGCAGGTCTAAGAATTTTCTAAACTAACATGCTAATTCTGATATGTAGAATGACATTTTAGTAATTCTAGCCATTGGATACATATGTAGAGAATGATCAAGATTGGCCACATATAAACATTTACCTTCCCTAGTAATATGATACCCCTTCATGTATGTCCATGTATCCCCTCAATGGTCCATTAATATCTTTTTGCTGGTCTTGATTTTTCAATTTTTTTATTTTGCCACTTGGCAATTTGGCACGGTCACGTGACAAAAAAGTAGCTAAATAAATAAATGATTAAAAAAAAAAAAAAAAAAGAGGAAAAAGGATATCCATTGTGAAGATCCCTATTATACGAGGTTGGCATTAGCCTTAGAGTCCAATCCATTAAAATAAAGACTAACAGAGAATTACCAACCTTGATCCATAAACTAAAGTCCGGGTGAATTCAGAGTTGGGTCAGAATTGCCATCTCAGATCATTGGGTCAATTGGTTGACATGGAAAGGGTAAGTCCCATTGATTAATTCTTTAATCAGGTGTCATTTGGTACTTGGGAATCTGCTTCTTTTTCCTTAGTTTCTTTTCCTTTCCATCATTTTTAAAGAAAAGTCACGAAGACAGTACTCCAATTCTTTCTTTCCCTTCTCTGATCTGTTCATGAACTTGGACATCAGCCGCCATTGTGCACTTTTTAATTAATTAGTTCGTTGTACCAACTACCAAGTGGCCAACTAGTACAAGCCAAGTTGATCTTAGCCGGGCTTCACACGTCTCTAATTTTTTTGTTCTTGGGAAGACATGTTTGGTTGGTTGGATTAATAAACTTGGATACAACCGGGTCTGGTTCATGTCATAAAGCTGAAAATTTGTGCTCGGACCGGTTCATTGGGTGAGCCCAGCTAATGGGGTCAGTTCAAGGTTCTTGGACAAATAAAGAGTGTGGTGGAAGTCTTATGGGTCATGGTCTAGAGTCGAGTCCACTTGGTAGGCCCCACATGTAGTAGTAGGTTATTGATCGATCTAATTCTCCATGGGTCAGGTTTGGTAAGATTGGGCCCGAACCCATGACCTCAATATGGTGACTTTATAGTTGCTATATATCCCTTGTTAAATTAAGGTAGGAAGAAGTAGCAGAGCAGACCTTGTTTTAGGAAGCAAAGTCCACCTAACAAATTGTAATTTCTAGCCCAAAAAAAAAAAAATGAAATAATTAATTGAGAAATTAGAATACTAATTCTTATTAGTTCTTTTTAATTTTAGACACGGAATCGAGAATCAGCCAATGAGAAATGCGGAACATGATTTATTATTAAGGCGAGGATTATATATATATATATATATATTCTTTTTTAATGAGAGTGAGTCAAAGAGATGAGAGCATTGTTTAATGAGACTTCCTTCTCATATTTTTTTTTGGACAAAAAAGTCTATCTGGAAACATGCTCTTGCATCATTCATAGTCCCTACAATATGATTGGCTACTCTTTATGAAAGATAAAAGTTCCATCATATTGATGCTTTGAAAGACATTCAGATTGATCCCTGCGCTGATACAAGAGCTATGCTCAGAAGACGAAATCCCCCCTCCCCCCGCTATCTTTTTTGCTAATAGAGTTTCCCTTATATCAAGCCTTCCTTTCAAGAGTGTATAAATATTTTAATCAGTGAAATTTCCATTGCATTTCCTAAAGTCTACCTTATCAAATTCTATCCATTCATATATTTTATTAGTATTCCCAACATCTTGGTACCTTATATTATATTCAAAATTAACCTTTGATGACCTTTTATGTTCTTTTATTGTTCATAATTCTCTTATGGCTATTCAAGTCTCCGTCACGAATTCAAAAGAGAGAGAGAGAGAGAGAGATCTTTTCCTTGTCATGAATCTCTCTCAAAAGAGGATTTCATAGAGACGTCGGTAGCTAGAATAGATGAAGGGGAAGGAAGGGGGACACAAAAAATCATAAATTCCAGATCAGTTGAACGTTGGGAGTTCACATTAATCATCCACCCACTAACACAAATGCCCCAATCCATGCTCCAAAAACCGTGTCTTATTGGTTGAAAGTTGGATTTGGAAGAGAGAGAAGTCAACGTTTGGGAAAAAGAGGAAATCAAGAGCAGCATGGACTAAAGACTTTAACCCTTGAGGAGAGGAAGGTTAAACTTTCTAGAACTGACTTTGTACCGACCTTGATAAATTGTCCAAATATCTTTCACGTGATCGATTGAACCAAACCATTTATAAAACCTATCAAACGGGCAAGTGTGTTTTGGGTGGGATACCTTATTTCACACCCCTTGTGTCTGGATATGCCCTCTATATCTCACTTAAAAATTGTTATTTATTCCATTGTTAAAATTATAAACAGGGTTTTCGTAAGATCAGTGAGTGATAGTGAAGTATGTTGACTTAAACTCAAAAGCAATTGATTCGAGTGGTAATGGGTATGCATCCCCAAGAGGGGTGACATTGGGTCATGTTGCACCTTTTGTCGCTCGAGGGATCAATGAGCCATAGTGAGACATGTCGAATCGAACCCATAACCAACAGACTCGAACGTTGATAAGACAAATGCTTTCTTCCACTAAACTACCAATCCTATTAATTTAAATTAAGAACTCTATCTTTTCAATTTTAAATAGAAACTAACAATTCAACTATTCTAGGTAAATATTCTTTGGAGTGGAGCCGGAGCATTCGGACTAAATGTTGTGGATAACTTGTGAATTAATTGATAGGGGAGAGGAACCTTTCTTCCATCACAGTATATAGTCAAGATTCTCTTCTGACCTCTTAGGGAACCATGCTCCAACTTAAAACAAATAAGAGATTGGTCAAAACTCTCCACTTGCAGAATTTTGTTTATATGTCTAATAAAATGATTGGTCAAAGCTTGGAAATAGAAATATAATGATTTTTTAACCTTTGTTGCTCACATCTATGGTTTGAGGAATTGGTATGGGATCGGTTAAACTGTATTATTTTCAATCTAATTTTGATAGAAACATATCTTTAATATGATATAGAAAAAGAATAATAATAATAATAAAAAAAAGTAATCACACAATGTATACAAATTTATGAGATTTGTCAGAATAACCTACGTCCTCAGTGAGATAAGATCTTGTTTCACCATCAATAGAGAATAAGGTTACAATACTCGTTTTCACACCTATTTTAGTTTACTTATAGAGAACTAAACCTCACTACAATTATATAACGAAACCCTATATGAGAAATTTACATAAATACTCACATAACCTTAGATATATAACAAAACCCTTTGAAATTTTGGTATACTTTTACTACAGTTGAAATTTTAGACATCGTATCCCCAACACTTTTATATCAAGGTAACTGTATGAACATTTTAAGATAAAACGTTAAAAAATCAATTTTTAAAGAAAATTAAGGTAAAACTATCCGATTTCAACCAATCCTGATCAATATTAGAAGAACCCATCAAATAAAATGATCATTATTGTTTGATTTGATCATTGATTACTTTTTAAATTGTATGGCTCCCACCAGATCAATGGATGAAAGTACGTCCAAAAGGTATATAATTAACACAGTCAATAATATCATGTGGGTTTTACCAAAAATAATATCATGTGTGTTCATGAATATATATATTAAAATAATAATAAAAAAAAAATAATAAAGAGACTTGGCAGCCAACCCCCCAACCCAAAAAAACAGAAAAGAAGGATACTTGAAAACGTGAAGAGTAAGAAAACCATGTTCATTTTAAAGTCGGCAGGACACAACCTAACCGTCCAAACTTCCTCCAAAGGACAGATAAGAAAGAGCTGTTATTTAGAGAGAGAGACAGAGAGAGAGAGAGAGAGAGAGAGAGAGAGAGAGATGCTTTATATGGGTGGCTTGACTTTGAAACTTGAAGGTTGGACTTGAATTATTTCAACCGACATGAGACGAGACTTCGGACTCTTTCTCTCTTTCTCTCTCTATAGTGCAATACTTTATTTAAATAATAAATAGTAATAATAATTTATGATATTTAAAATCTATTCACATACCTCAGCTCTCATGTCATCATCCAATTACTGAAGCCCCACTGGCGTGCGCGTTGATGACAAAATTGTCTCCTCCTACTCTCTCTCTCTGTAGCTGACGTTCAAAGCTGATGTCCACCTCCTCCGTCTACCTCTATTTCCTCCTACTTTCCTCTTCCTTTTCCTTTTCATTTTCCTTTTCCTTTTCCTTTTCCTTGTCCTTTTTCTTTTTCCCTATAAATACATAATTCTTTTCTATCTCAGCTCCAACTTTGCTCGGAGCCCGTCTCATCTCTTCTCATCTCTCTCTCTCTCTCTCTCTAACTGAAAATACTTTTTCTACTTTGGTGGCCATGGACTCAAGTTGGTTAGAACTTGATTCTTCTCTCAGTTTCGACCTCAATCTCAATTCTCAACATCGTGGATTCCTCAATCAAACTCAACCTGTAAGTGGGAAAATCTCTTATTGATGAATCCTGGTATACCCATTTCATCTTGATCACTTCTCTTACTAAATCTCATGGTGTACTCAGAAGGAGGAGTTTCAAACTGAGATTGTTAATCCCAGGAGTAAATCACCCTCAATGAATGAAGAGGTAACCACTTGGCCCCATGGGCTGCTCTAGTACTTCTCTGATATTTCTTATGTTTCCTCTTTTTAATTTGGTATTTGGTAATATCTACAGGCAAGTTTGTTAGTAGAGAAGTTGAATCGTGTGAATGAAGAGAACAAGAAGCTAAGCCAGTTGCTGGCTTTGACATGTGAGAACTATAACAGTTTGAAGACCCAAATGGAGTTGTTGGGCAACAAGAACAATGATCAAGGGCTAGTTGCTTCTGCTCCCAAGAAGAGAAAAGCCGAAGGCATGGATAATAATGTGAATCAACAAGGCAATTCTGAGAACAGCTCAACTGATGAAGAAGAATCATGTCATAAGAGACTAAAGGAAGACATGAAAACTAAGATCTCAAGGGTCTATGTAAGGACTAATGCTACTGAGACCAACCTTGTAAGTAATCATACTCATCTCCCCTTCTTCGGATTAATTTGGTACTTTCAATCAAGCACTAAATTGATATTAATTATTAATTACAGGTAGTAAAGGATGGATATCAATGGAGGAAATATGGTCAGAAGGTGACCAGGGACAACCCATCTCCTAGGGCTTACTTCAAGTGTTCCTTTGCACCAAGGTGCCCTGTAAAGAAGAAGGTAATTAACTTAAGCTAAACTAATTAATCTTGTTTTATGGCTTCAAATTATTAAGATCTTTTAAGTTAGTTAACTAATTAATCTTTAATTTTGTTTCTTTTAGGTGCAAAGAAGTGCAGAAGATAGATCCATATTAGTAGCAACTTATGAAGGAGAGCATAACCATCCAAACCCTTCAAGACCTGAGACATCATTGGGTTCAAATCATGGTGTAGCCACTCTAGGCTCAATCCCCTGTTCTGCCTCCATTAACTCATCTAGTTCGGGTCCAATGATAACTCTAGATCTAACCCATCAGCAGCAGCAGCAGCAGCAGCCTCCTCAGCCTGGGACGGTGGTCAATGAAGTGAAGAATTCAAGCCCAGATCAAGTAAAGTCACCGGCTTTCCAACAGTTTATGATTGAGAAGATGGCTTCTTCTTTGACCAAAGATCCAACTTTCACGGCTGCACTTGCAGCTGCCATCTCTGGAAGATTTCAACAGCAATCTGTAGCTGGAAGATGGTGATATATAGTTTATTTCTTTAGAGAATTTTCTTGTATTTTGTTTTGATTCATCTTCAGCTCTTTGAAGAATGGAGAAACCATCGAATGTAAATAGAATTTGAAATGAAAAAAAGAGTCTTTAATTCTAAACTTATTTATGGATTATGTGAGCATAAAATAATCTTGATTTTCCATTTTGACGAGGTTCTATGTAACGCGTTCAAAACCTGTGAGTGTGAGGTCACCGAAGCCTCTCTAAAAGTACTTTGGCTTTTTCTAAAGTAGAGGGTAGAGGGTAGAGGGCAGATTGGTAATTTAGCCTCTCTCTCTCTCTTCATCCAAAGCCTGCGACTCTAGCAATTGATCCGGCGAGCTCATTCTATGTTTAGGCGCAGGGGATTGCCTTTATTGTGAGGGGGTGGTGGTCATTTTTGCAACCCCTGTGTTTAGGTTAGACATCATGCATCACAGAGAGAAATCTTCCTTAAAGCTGTGTTTGGTAGTCAAAAAAAGAAAAAAATTATACTTTTTGTACTTTTTTTTCTTGGGTTAAGGATTTTTCTTTGCACTTGGTATGTCTTCACCTAAGAGAAAATTCCCTTTTTCAAATTCAAAATTTCTCTTGGAAATTGTGAAATTTTCTTTTGTTGCCTTAAAAAATTTTCTTACAAAAAACACAAGAAAACATTAGAAAATATGAAAACATAATAAGACAAAAATGAATGATTGCACATTGATTTCCTATGTGTCTACCTCTCTTAAAATTCAAAATTTTTTGAATTTTTTGAATTTTTTTCTTCTCTTGATAACCAAACATACATACTCTTTTTATTTTCTCACGATTTCTTCTCTTTTCTTTTCTTTTCTTTTCTAGATTCATTTTTCTTTTCTTTTCTTTTCTTGGCTACCAAATATAGCCTAATTTTATTCTTTCTTCTTCTTCTTCTTCATTTTTTTTTTTTTAAATATATGTTATAATTTGTGTAATTACAGTGGATTACATTATGCCTGTCATCTTACCAAATTTAAGGTCACCATGTGTACAGAAAAAATGATGACAAGTCTTTTTGCACGACCTAGTTTATCCATTGTTGATATCCATGTCAGATTATGACACGTACCATGTGCAAACCTGAAATTGTTACAAGAAGAATATTCTTTTCTCACTATTTGAAGTTAATTTCAAGGTCTCTGTGTTTTTCTGGGGTGTTAACATCCCCTATTGTTTTGCCTCCCAAAAAAAAAAAAAAAAAATTCTGAAATTTTAGTTTCATGTTTTGGAATTTTTATTTTAATGTTTTGGAAAATTTATTCTAGTCTTTTGAAGTTCTGCAGGTTCTTATGTCTTGTATCCTGTAGTGGTTTACATATTTATTATTAGGCTTGTGTTTTTTATGGGTCGGATTTTGAGTTCATTACATTTACAATGGTAACATTGTAATTGTATGAGAATTTGAGGTTTTAGGGTTTCACATATATATATATATATATATATATTGTTTCATTGAGGAAAACTATAGACATATGCAAGGGATAGATCTCATTCTGAGGTCAAGAGTGGCGTAGAATGTTTTTTGGTTTAGTAAAAAATCTCTGGTTCTCTTTGGTGGATGTAGGAATTCATTCTAAACCATATTAAATTATTTATATTATGCGATTATATGTTGATTTCTTCCTCGTGTTACCCATTCATTCCCAGCAAGTGGTATGTAAGCAAGGTTTAGCAGATCGTCATAGTTAGTGTGGTGAGATCTGGGAAATAGGTGGTCACCAAGGAGGGTGGGAAATGGTATAATAGTTACATGTCAGTTTTTCTTTATGAAAATCTTGATTTGTTTTCCCCTTAGTGAGAAGCATTGTACCATTTTGATACGTAAAGGAGAGGAGATGAAAGAAAGAAGGAAAAAACTTCACTTTTTGACACTTACATACAAGAGAAATCAGTGAGTGATTTGAAATCATCGGTCTTCGTGTTTCAAAAGAAAAAAGAGAGGAATTGGTGTGCACATAAAAGTAGTATGACTAAAGGAAAGAGATGAAATAAAGGTATGTGGGAGTTGGGGTGTGTGTGGTTCACGCACTAGTCACAAGACTCACAAAGGGAGGGGTTCCCTTTGAAGGTTTCCTTGTAAAACAGGTGATCTCAACATTTTTTCGCACTGCGTATACACAATCGATAGAATGAATCGGGTAAATTCTGCTTCGTCAGTATAGATGGTGTAAGATCAAAGGTAATCAAGTTCGTTGAGGTTGATGGCAGGCATGAAGGTTATAGACTAGGTAAATCAGAAAGTGGTGAAGAGTTCAAGTTTTCCATGAAACACTTCAACAACCATAATGACTTTACCTTATAGGAACAATAGGTGAAGTTTCTTATGTGAAATGAGACAGTCAAGGCTCTCAAGAAGAAATCAAACAAGCCTGTCAATATGACGGAAGATAAGTGTTTAGTGTTGAAGGATTTAGCAAACAACACGATCTAGTTGTATCTTCCGGATAACACTTTTCATAAGGTTATCAGGTTGGCGGATCTAAAGGAAATCTGGAAATACTAGAGAATAGGTCAAAATCTAGGTTGTTGACAAAATTTTTGTAAAAAAAAAGTAGTTACATGGTATTCGACTGTTAGAAGAATCACTTGAATGAAATCAATAGGATACTAATGGAAATTTAGATGTTAACCTCGCATAGGAGGACAAGAGATTGTTGACCTCATTACCTCATTCATTTGATCAAATTGTGATTGCAATATTGTTTGGTAATGATAATCTCAAATTTGATGAGCTTGTTGTTCCTTTGTTCATGAATAAGATATGGCATGAAAATTAATATAGGTCCTCGGAGACATTAGAAGAGGGTGGTGCTTTGATTATAGGTGATCATGGGGAAAAATAGATCATGAGGAGTTTGGCAAGTATACCGGTCACTCCAAATCAAAAAATCGCAAAATAATTTGTTATTATTGCAAGGAGGAAGGTCTTTTGAAAAAAAATTGATTATCCACGCGTAAAGGATAGAAGGAAGAAGAAAGACAAGAAGGAGAACAAAGATAGATCATCAAATGTTGCTGCCGCAAAAGGTACCGGAGTAATGGAAATGTTTACATCACTACATCATATATAAAAAAACATCTGATTGGAATTTAGATTTTGATTATTCATTTCGAATTTTAGTTGTGGATTAGTGTGTTGCCTATTGTGTATTTGATAAGGGTACTGCCCAAATGGTAAATAATGTTGGAAGAAGCTTGTCAGGATTGAGATTATACAGATTCTCATGTTCGATGAAATTGTACAAACTGTGACGGGTTAAACATGTGCTAGATTTAAGGATAAATTTGATTTCATTGGCGCATTGGATTCGAAAGGCTTTAGATGCTTATCTAAAGGTGAAGTTCTTAGGCTTTCAAGAGGGGCAATGATTTGTGATATAAGGACCGATGGTTGTTATTGTATAGACTTGCAGAGTGTGTTCAAACTGGTAGAGCTATTGTTAGAACTTCAGTAAGTATGACTGGACAGCAAAGGCTATAAGCAGTTCACATTATGAACACATGTAGATCTGGAATGAAGCATATCGTTTTTTGCTTCGGATTTTGTAATTGGTAGTGATTTCTCCAATCAGTTCGCAAAGATAAGAGAGGTAGAGCCAAATCATTTCCTGCGACGATAAGTTGTGTGGAGGATATGCTGGTTCGGTATTATAGATAGGCAGACACAATGACTAAGTTTGTAGAATCGACATTGAACCGGTATTCTTCAGCGTGGCTTGTAGAAGTCCTAGCTAAGGTGAAGATTGTTAGGTTCCTATATCTTGTATCTTGTAATGGTGCCCATATTTCAAGTCGGATTTCGAGGCTATTACATGTATATAGGTAAAATTGTAATCATGTAGGTATTAGGGTTCTTAAAGTTTTCTATATATAGTCTCTATGGGAGAGGGGGGAAAAGCCTAGACAGTAGCAAGGAATATCACATTGTGAGGTGGAGAGTGGTGTAGAACATTTTTGACTTAGTGAAAATCTCTGATTCTCTTGGGGATATTTAATTATTCATACCGAACCATGTTAAATTCCTTGTATTTTGTGTGATTATTTGTTTAGTTTCTTCGTCGTAATTGCACATACATTTCCCAAAAATTCCATATATACATTTTCAATCAATTGTACTATAATTGCATGTTTTGATGAACTCTTGTTTCTTGGATTCTAAGATTCTAATGAAAATCCAGTCCTACTTCTGGGGTTATTGGGACGACTAAAATCAAAGAATGTGAGAACATCCAATCGAAATTTCAGATTCTATTAACTGATCCATTCATTAATGCTAGAAGCCTGAGAAGACATGACCAAGGTAGTTAACCCTTAGCCTTTTGAATTAGGGGTCAAGAATGATCCAAATATACAGCTTTCTTTGACCAGCTCCTTAATTCTAGCCGAAAAGTTTGAAGGAAAATGCAGAAGCTTACGCATAACTACCTTAAGGTCTTCTTTTTTGTTTATCTATCCTTGTCATTTATCTTGACACATCTTAATTAGACAACTTGGATTCAACAACTTCATAGACACGAAATATTTGTATTATAGTCCCAACATTGTATCCACTTTAGTGATGATCCACACCCATTTCGGTGAAGCAAAGGAAGCTTTATTGTAGATATTATACAAGGCAAGAATTTAACCCTTTTTCCATTAATCCTTTTGAATATTTCTTTTTCGATCGAGTTTTCGCCTTTACTCATGGTGAAAAGAGAATCTTTATGGATGTAGGATAGGACTCTTTGACAAGTCACCATGAGTCTTGCGTGTCTACATATTTATATATGTAGAATATATGTGCATACATATGTGCGTGACGACTCATTCATGAAGAAAAAGATAAGTGACTTGGGAAGTCTTCGGTAAGGTAAAATGGTTGATAAATATTTTATTTATATTTCAGAAATATAAATGCAATGAATTGTGACCATAGTCTGATTGCCTTTCATCAGAATGGGGATAATCATGACCATCGATTCTCCAAGAATCACATACCACTAGATTAAAAAATAATAAAAATAAAATCTTCTTTCTTTGAAACAAATTTTCAGATAATTTAACCTCTAACATTTGAAACAAACTTCTTAAAACCATCTAAATGAACTTCTTCCACCCACTTGTTATGCTATTATTGCTTCTATCTTAAAATATTTTTCATTTGATTGCAACATTACCATCAAACCAAATAGAGGCTATAGGTTTATTTGCATTTTTGTTTAGAAAATGGAAGCTCTTGCATATTTTTTCTCCTACCACTTTACCTTAATGGTTTGATGATCGATGCCGCAAAAATTGACCGAACGACAACATTGTTATTGATTTTCTTCCAATAGAATTTCTAAGTTGGGAAATTTCTTTCTTATTTTGACTGGTTTTCTCTTCAAAGCATGGCCATACACCTTGTTTTTGAACTTGTTAAGTTTGTCTCAAATTCTTGACCGTTTTGAAGATTGACCCGATCCGACATATTTTGGTGGCGACCGAATGGGAATTTTTTTGAGATCTGTGATGGAAGCAGAGGGGTTCGACCGGATCGACCGCGACCCGATGGGTCGACCCACGATTTTGGAATATATATATAATGTACTATTACTTGTTGAGAAAGTCATTGTATTCTAGGGTTTTCACGCAGTTAGGGTTTTAGGGCGAGTTTTTCCTCGCTGCTGCTAGGGTGTAATCTCTCTTCTGCATAGTGAATCATCTTCTTCTTCACCCGAGGATGTAGCACACCACCCTGGTGTGTGAACCTCGTTAAATTTCTGTGTCATACGGATCTATTATTTCCTTATTATTCGTGTTTCTTGGTGTTTGATCTAAGAACTCTACCTTGCAAAGAGTTCTAAAAAGATTGGTGTTTGAATGGGATTTTAATTTTAGGAATTTCATCTTAAAATTCACAAATTGAAAACTTAAGGCTCTATTTAGTTGTAAGTGGAATTAAAGGGAAGGGAAGGGAAATGAAATTTTTTTAACTTAAATAGCAATTTTTGTAGTCATTAACCCGTGTGAATGTATAAACTACTTAAATTCCACTTTTCTTTGCATCCAGAACTCTTTGCTAAGTGTATCATTACCTAACATGGTAAGAAATTTAAGTAGTTTATGCAGTCGCATGGGTTAATGACTACAAAAGTTTCATTTTTAAGTTTAAAATATCCAGTTCCCTTTCCGTTTAAAATTTTCCTTGCAACCAAACATAGCCTAATAGTATTCTCTACAACTTGCTTGAATTGAAAGTTGAGATAGATAGGCCTTGCTAATCATTTTCTCCACCTAGTAAAATCCCATTAGCTTCAATTCTAAAATCTAAGATAGGTTTCTCTCTTTTGCAACTAGAGAGGAAGTTCAAGAAACAAGAAAAATATTGATTTTCCTTATATACTTTTTGTTTTTTGTATTTTGTTTTGTTTTGTATTTTTTTTTTCTGGGAAAAAAATATATACTTTTATTTAGTTATATTTGTTTCGTCATTGTTATAATCTTCTAACTTATTATCATTTCCTTAGTTATTTTTTAAATGAGTGACATCTTAATTAATATTTATATTTGTGCTTTTATTGTATTGGTTATTTTTATGACTCTTTGGCTGGATGAGAGTATTTTGGATTCATACTATAGAGGGGATAATTATGACTATCGATTCCCTAAGAATCACATACCATTGGATTAAAAATCTCCATTCTTGAAAATGAATTTTTCAAAGAATTTGACCTATAACATTTGAACTTCCTTCTTAAGATTATCGATTGAGAAGGATGGAGAATGATGTGAGGAATGGGGATTCCACTGCAGGATTGCTGGGTGATGGTCAGGATCTGGATGGAGGGCGCTTCAGACAAGGCCTCATCATGGATTTTTTGAAACCAGTCCCTCGGATGGATGCGAGGCCGGTTAGGGAGGAGGCTGCTGTGGAATCGGCAGTGCTTCCTGAACCTATCCATTCGGGCAGGAAGACCTTTGTAACAGTGGTGGGTAGATCCCTACCTGATGTTGATTCGCTACCTGAACCTATCCATGCGGGCTCTTGTACCAAAATAGTGATTCCCCAGGATGCTTATGAAGAGCGGCTCTCCAGATTTCGTTTTGCGTTGATTGGTAGAGCTAACTTTCGAATGATTTCGATGAATAATATTAGACAAGAGGCTAAGAACTAGAACCTAAAGGGCCAAATCAGAATCGCACCAATGGGTAGGTGTTTCATTTTATTTCAATTTGAACTAGAAGGAGACATGTCTACTATGTGGTGGCGAAGCCCCCCTAAAGTTGGGGGACATTTCATCAGATTTCAAAGATGGACACCTAATTTCGACGTCCACGCGAAGAATGTTATGACGAAGCTCGTATGGATTCGTTTCCTAGACCTGCCTCTGGAATACTGGCATGAGAGAATCCTTCTCTCAATGGAAAAAATGGTAGGCAGGCCTGTGGCCTTGCACCGACGAACCCAGAGCACTGCGATGGGGAATTTTGCCCAGGTCCAAGTGGAGGTAGAGATTAATGGAAAGAGATTGGATGAAATTCAAGTCGAGAGACTGAAACCAGGAACCCAGGAGGTCTTCTGGTTTAAACAAGCCATTATCTACGAAGATGGGATGGCTCGATGTGGTTATTGCAGGAAGGTTGGACACTAGTCCAAAAATGCAGGGAGAAGATTGCGATGGAGTCAGCCAAGACTAAGCAGGGAGAAGCTAGTCTTGATGCAACAAACCAGGACGCCATTGCCAGAGCTGAAGCAGCTGACATGGTTTCTGGCAGGGAGGAGAGGGGCCAGACGGTGGAGAGAAGATCTTCCCAAGTTGGAAGGAATCCAGATTCCGTAGGGTATGATTCTCCTTCCAACTTGAGAAGAAAGGAATTGAACGGTAATATTCTAGACTCAAATGAGGGGAGGACACATGGCAATGTTGAGATTGTCCTCCCCATCCATCATGGAACAATTATGGAAGGCAATCCGGCTGAATTCCTTGCAAAAGAGGGGCATTCCGAATCTGGTTCTGCTAATGAATCGAAGTACGGGTCGGATACCCTTGAGGAGGATGGAGCGATGGATGCGGGTCAACGATCAGTAGGTCTCTCCAGTTCTGGGCGGTCTATCTATGTTGCTGAGATGCATGAAGACCATGGCGACTCAGTTCGCGATACCTCTCAATCTATTATAGCCATCCCTAACACCCAAGTGGTTGATGGTAATGTAATCTTTCATCACCGAGAGGTGAACGCCGCAGAAATTGAAGAGGATGGTCTCAGCCAAGTGCTGCGAAGGAAGAAAAAGAAGGGATTATATACCGGCATTATGGCGCAGGCTCAGAGAAAGTCTGGCCGTATTGGCTTCTCAAGAAGGTAATCCATAAATGTGCTATTCTGGAATATAAGAGGCATGAAGAAGGCTATTGCAAAATTAGCCTTGAGTAACATTCTGAAAGAGAAGATCCCTGAAATAATCTGCATTGCAGAACCTATGGTTGATGTCACTGCCTTCCCTAAGCTTTTCTTTACTAGGCTGGGATTTGATATCGACTTTATCCATAATAACAGATCAGACAAAGTTCCAAACCTGTGGCTAATGTGGAAAAGAAATATTAGAAGACCAAACATTGTGTCTGCGACTGACCAGCATATTACCATCTCTCTAGAATGGCACAAAAAAATTATTAGAGTCTCTGTCGTCCATGCGAACTGCTTTCGAGCGAGAAGAAGAGATCTTTGGGCATCCTTGGCTGCCTCTGCGCCTGCTCAGACAACGCCTTGGCTTGTAGTTGGTGATTTCAATACCATCTTGGCTTCAACTGAAAAGAGAGGTCCTGGAGCCTTTAATTTGGGAGCTACAGCTGAATTTGGTGCTATGGTGGACTCTTGCGATCTCATGGCCCTTCCTTCTCAGGGAAGCAGGTTCACTTGGACCAATAATAGGAGGAGAGGGAACGTGCTGGCCAGACTGGATAGAAGCTTTTGCAATAACGCCTGGGTTGAATTTTTTCATGAGGGAGTTCAGCAGGTTCTCCAGAAAATTGGCTCAGATCATGCTCCAATCTTTATTTCTTCAGTTCCCGGTGAAAAACCGAACAATTGCCCCTTCAGATTTCATAGACACTGGGTGGAACACAAGGATTTTTTATCTGTCGTAAGTGCTTCATGGAGTGGCTGGACTCTTAGCACCAACTTATATAGGGTTGCAGAGAAGCTTAAACGTCTTAAGGGCACCCTAAAGCTTTGGGCAAAAACTGAATTTCCGAATTTCAATATAGAGCTTGATCAGGCAAAAAAGGAGATGGAGGAGGTCCAAAAGAAAATTGACGAAGATGGTCTTGATGATTTTTTATTTGCTCAAGAGGCGGATGCCAAAACAAGGTATTTCAAGGCCATGGAGTATTATGAAAAAATGTGGGCTGAAAAATCGAGAATTCGATGGAAGAAGCTTGGGGACAGATGTACAAAATTCTTCCACCTTTCGGCGAAGATGCGAAGAATTAAAAACTCTATTAGATGCTTAAAAACAAATGATGGTGCTATCATATCAGAGCGATCAGACCTGGAACACTATATGGTGGACTTTTTCACTAATTTTCACAAAGCAGCGCCTGTGTCTGGGCATCCCTTGATCCTTGACTGCATTCCCCGCGAATTATTGCAGCGAGATAGAGATATTTTGGACAGAATCCCTTCAGATTTGGAGATCAAAGAGGCGGTCTGGAGCCTTGATCCTGCTAGCTCTCCCGGCCCTGATGGATTCCCTGGTGAGTTCTTCAAGCACTGCTGGGATATTATAGCATATGATGTTTGCAACGCTATTCGCTGCTTCTTTATTTCTGGAATCATGCCTCAGGGGATCAACAATAATTTTCTCTTACTTATCCCAAAGACTGAAGGGGCTGACTCTTTGGATAAATTCCGGCCCTTGTGTATGGGAAATTTTATTTGCAAAATAATTTCTAAAACTCTTGCTATGAGACTGGCAAGCTTCCTTCCGAGAATTATTTCTCGCGAGCAAGGGGCCTTCCAAAGGGGGAAAATAATTCATACAAATATATACTTGGCTTCGGAGCTAGCTAATATGATGTCGACTGCGACGAGAGGAGGAGGGATGGGAGTTAAAATCGACATCAAGAAGGCCTTTGACACAATTGATTGGAGCTTTCTATTCTCAGTCATGAGGAAATTTGGATTCTCTGAAACCTGGATTGGATGGGTTCATCAGTTGTTGGATTCTGCAAAAATCTCCATTCTTCTGAACGGAGGACCGGTGGGTTACTTTAATGTTGGTCGGGGGCTGAGGCAAGGTGACCCCTTATCTCCTCTCTTATTTGTTTTGGCTGAAGAGGTCCTGTGTAGAGGGCTCAATATGCTAATCCGAGAGAAGAAAATCAAACCCCTAAACGGCCCTCGTGGGATGCCTACCCCTAGTCATATGCTGTTCGCCGACGACATATTCATATTCATCAATGCATCTATAAGGTACGTCAAGAATCTTAAATCCTTCTTAATTATGTATGAAGAATGCTCAGGTCAACACATCAGCTTGGAGAAGAGCAAGGTGTTTTTAGGGAACATCTCTGCTGCTAGAAAGCTGATAATAGGAGAGACGATGGGAATCCCAATTTGTAGTTTGCCCACTAAGTACTTGGGTGTGGAAATTTTCAAAGGTAGAGTTAAGAAAGAATTCCTCCTCCCTGTGATGGACAAAGTTAAAGCGAGACTTGCGGGCTGGAAGGGAAGGCTGCTCTCTATGGCAGGTAGAGTGGAGCTTGCCAGAACTGTGGTGACGAGCATTCCCATGCATAGCTTTTCTGTATACTGGTGGCCATCTGAGCTCATCAAGATCATGGAGAAGTGGATTCGCAACTTCATCTGGACTGGAGATGTTGATACGTGTAGATCTATCATAGTAAGTTGGGATCAGTGTTGCAAACCAAAATCTGAGGGTGGTTTAGGTCTGCGCAGGTTGAGGGAGATCAATGAAGCCTTGCTGTCCAAGGCGGTTTGGAAGACGAAGCATGATGACGACCCAACTTATAGATTTTTGAAAGCTCGCTTCACTAAAGCAGATGGATCTCTTCGGAAAGGCTATAGGTCCTCTTCGATATGGATGGGTTTCCGGAAATTATGGGAGTTTGTCTCCTTAAACGAAAGATGGATCATCGGGAATGGAAGGAAAATAAATTTTTTAAATGATAGATGGCTGGGGCCTAAGACTATCGCTGAGCTTCTGGAGACAGAACAAAATTCAGACGAAGCATTCAGTGGTAAGGTTGATCGAGTCATTCAGAATTGCAAATGGAATTTCCCCAATTGCCAATCGAGTACAATGTCTGAAATCATCAACTCCATCATGGAAATCCCTCTTCCCCAATCTGATTTCGAAGATAGGTGTGTTTGGAGCCCCAACACTGATGGGATTTTTTCGACAAAATCAGCATGGAATACAATTAGGAGGAAAAAGGACTCAATCTCTTGGGAGGCGCTGATCTGGTCTAAGAAATTGCAACCGAGAATTTCTATCTTTGCGTGGAGAATCATGCATGGCAAACTACCTACTGATGCGGCAGTTATGAAAAGAGGAATCCCTATGGCTTCTAGATGCGATTTATGCAGAAGCTCGAGCGAGGATTTGGATCATATTTTGGTCCATTGTCAGTATGCAGAGAGAGTTTGGAATATTGTCTGTGAATGGTTTAATATTCCAAATAGGAAGCATGAGTCCCTTCATGCTCTGGCTTCATGGTGGAAAAGGAAAATGAAGATAGTTAATCTAAAAGAGGTCTGGTCAATCGCCTTTGCCATTTCAGCTGAAAACATTTGGAAAGAAAGGAATGGGCGCCGCTTTGAAGAAAGGCAGAGACAACAAAGGCATGTGATTGAAATGATTAAGAACGACATTAGAGAGACTATTCCTAATGTGAAAACATCAATCAAATCCATGAATGAAATTCTTTGTTGCAGGAGGCTGGGTCTGAACATTCTTAGCGCGGGCATTAAACCCCCCCTGGAAGTTTATTGGTGCAAACCGCTAACGGGGTGGGTCAAGCTAAACTTTGATGGAAGCTCTATTGGGAACCATGGTAATGCAGGTGCAGGTGCAATCATGAGAGATCATAATGGCAGGTGTCTCTGGTCTTGCAGCATATATTTGGGAATTAGAGAAAATTATGAAGCTGAATTAGAAGGTCTAATGCATGGTCTCATGAAAGCAAAACAGTTAGCTATTCCATTCCTCTGGGTAGAATCAGATTCAGCGGCTCTGGTTATGTCAATTCATCAGGGAAAAATTCCATGGATGGCTATGCAGAGATGGAACCATCTAAGGCAATTTCTGGGAAGTATTACATGGAAAATCACTCACAACTATAGAGAAGGGAACTCGGTGGCAAACTTCCTAGCAAAGAAAGCTGCAAAATCAAGATGCTCGACAGTAAATGACGCTTTTCCTGGCCATATCTATGATATGATGGCGAGAGATGAATCTTCTAGACCCTCGTATAGATTTAGGTAGTGAGCGGCCCTAGGTCCTGCTGATGGCTATGCCGAAGGTGGGGCCTCGTGGCTTGCTCTGTGTTTTTGTTTGTTGTTTGCTGGTATTTTTCTCAATAAATTATCCATTTAGCAAAAAAAAAAAGAGGTTAGACTGACTAATCATGTTGATTGAGCAGACTGACCATATTACCAACCAATCAGGCTAACCAAATACGATATGGTTGACTGACACACGAAATAAATCTAGGGTAGAGTTCTTATTAGTTTGAGGGGAATGACATTTGTACAATTTCAAGTGGTTCGGACAATTATAACTGTTCAAGTTGTGGAAATCAAACTATAAAATAGGCTTCAATAGAAGAAGAAAGACATCTCTGATAGGTTTTTTTTTTTTTTTTGGGGTTTTTTGGGACTAGTAGTCCGCAATAGATTTCATTAAAATTGAGGAAAAAAGGTTTACAGAAAAAGACCTATTAGATCGCTAATCCACCTTCGACATGACCATCTGCAGAAATAACAATCCAATAAAAATAAATTACACAAACCGATATCTCGGTCATCGCCGAAAGTCTCAATTTAAATCATAGTTTACAAACTGAGGATCTGTGTTCCAAATAGTATAAGTTTTAGTTTTTATAGCATGTTTTGCTAGTGTATCTTCCACAACATTGATCTCTCTATAACAGTGCGAGATTCTCCATATTTAACTATCTAGATGTTTTTGATAAATTGTCATTTTTGCTCATTACTTCATGGAATCACTTGGTTTCGAATTCAACTCACCACTGCTTGAGAGTCACTTTCGAGTAATGTAGTTTTAGATTAAACAATAACACAATGCATTATTTATCTTTTCCTTTTCAAATTATCTAGTTTTAGTCTTTATCTTTTCCTTCTTTGTCTATATGTTTTCTTAGAAGATTAGTCTTTTCTTTATATTTTCTTATAGATTAGTTTTGTTTCTTAGCCAAGACCATGACAGCTCATGTTTCATCATGGTTTTTTCAGTTTACATTCATGGAATTTTTTTTTTTCCTATGAGTTTACTTTTCAATTTTACATCCTTAGAGCAATCAAGGCATGGAAAGACCTCACTTTTTTCCTGATTAGAAATCAGTAAATATTCCATGATGTTTTCTCGAGTTTGTACAACTCCGGCATGCCCACTCGCATCTCACTATTCTACCGTCTGTTTGTTGCCAACATTTTTTTGTATACACGGTGGGACTCCAGAAAGCAAACTTATGATGGTTCAAGGAAGAAGAAATGCCCACTAGAAGCAATAATGTTGCTCCGATGAAGGTATTGTGGAGAACCTATCAAAGGTAACCCAACCCTTGAATCAAGCAATGCAAAGTGTTCAATTAGGGGGAAAATCTTGTAAACCTGTGAAGGATTGTCACTTCTTTAGATCTATCAAATCTGTTTCAAGTCAGGTGACGATGACGGAGTTCAACGTTGTCCTGACGAAAAATATATATGTATATAAAAGAGAGGGTTGGCGAGAAAATTTCATGTCTTCCACACTGGACACTTAGAGATGAAAAGAATTTCGTGTGGACAACATTGAAGTTTCAGGATCTCTTGAAGTACTTTGCAGTTGATAATTAGAGGACGCGTGCATGGAGGCTTGGAGATTTAGAACCCGGTCCCCTCTTGCTAAGATAAGGGATCGATACGAATGGTGTCCTGATCCATGTCCACCACATTGCCGAGACATGCGTGATCACGGTCTCTTTAAAGAAAATGGATCAGCTGCTCATATGATCATCTAGTCTTATAAGTCAAAATCTAACACTTGTCCTTTTATTTTCAAATAAATCCCTCTTTATTCTTGTAATAATAAAAAATGAGACATATGATGGAGGTTGACTAGTATGACTAGGTAATCTTATGAGCAAGGGATACTATCTCCTCTTTAAAGTTTAGGTTCTCTTGAAGCCGAGAGGTCTAGGAGAGTTTTGGGTCGTGATAATAGAAGCACTTTAGTTGAGAGAAGGAACATACGTGTCAATCCGTTTCCTTCTCTGTCACTTCCTTTTTTTCTCTCCTTTTTGTTTTTCTTTAACCCTTTTCCTTTCTTTTAGAAGCGAAGGTGGCAAAACATTCTATATTTTAAGAAAGAATAGAGGAAAAGTAGAGGCTTGGACTCTTGAATCGGTTAGAAAAAAATGGAGGTTTAGAATTGGTTGATTGCAGTTGGGTTGATTACAACTGGGGTCATGATTACACCGAACGAGATGGGTTAACATGGCCGCAAGGTTTGGGCCGTTATGCCTATCCACCATTATGATTCCGTCATGATATCGTTAAGGGAGAAAGATCTTAAGCTGCAAACCAGAATTTAGGCAATTTGGAGGAATTGTAATTGTTAGATGGGTTTAATCGTTGAAAAACAATGAACGGTTACAAAAGGATGTTCTGTTTTCTTTTAAATATCCATTTACACATATCACCTCAAGAGAATATGGAAACTGTAATACGGGTAGCATAGAAGGAGGACATCTCCAGTAGATAACAACCTAATGCATTATTTATCTTTTCCTTGTCAAGTAGACTAATTTTAGTCATTATCTTTTTCCTTTTTGGTCTTTTCGTTTTCTTAGAAGATTAGTCTTTTCTTTGTATTTTATTGACAAATTAGTTATGTCTTTTAGCCCAAACCATGGCGGTCTGTGTTTCGTTATGCTTGTTTCAATAATCATGATGGCATGTGTTTCGTCATGGTTTTCTTAGTTTACATTCATGGCAGTCCTTTGTTTTGTCATGATCGATGTAATGGATTGTATTCTTCCTAGATCAATTTTAATGGATGAAATTCCTTTTTCTATTTTTATGAGTTTGCTTTTCAATTTTAAGTCCTTGGAACAATTGAGGCATGGAAAAACCCCACTTCCTTCCTAGTTAGAAGTCAGTAAATATTCTATAATTATTCTCTCAAGTCTGTACGACTTTGGCACCCCCGCGTATCTCACTATTTTGCCGTGTATTTGTTGCCAACACCTCCCAAATCTTTGTGAAGTTACATTCTAAGAAACGGTGAGACCTACTCTCAAGCATAGTTAGCAAATTTGGATTCAGAAATTATTTGGGTGGAGAATTATTCGGAATAATTCAGTTGGTTAATTTAAGGGTTCGGTCAAAAAAGTGGTCAAAATAAAAATCGGATTCGAATTCAGGAATTATTCGATTACAAAAATAAAAGTAGAGCAAAAAATTCAGACGCTATTTTTATAATTTATTGCATCTTTTTTAGTTATCAAGTAATTAACTTGATATGTATACCTAAAAAGAGCAAATTATTGTAGTTCAAATATACAATACAATAAAAAAACTAGGAAAAGCTGTCGTTGAGTGATAGAAACAATGGTTACAGTAATCCAATTTCTAAAGCAATTGCCCTGTAAGAACATAAGAGTTCAAAATCACATCATTTAATCCATGATAACAATGAAGAAGCCCTGAGAATGTTTCGAAACTCTAGGACTACTTTTAAAGGAATCCACTACATGGTTTGATCTATAAAAAAAAATAAAGTACAAGCTACTACTATCGCTATAACAGAAGAATGTAAGTACATTATTTAAGAATCTAAAACCCTGAAATATGGAAATTGTGGCCCTCTAAGTCTGCAAAGGCTTCATCCAATATCACTGGGCATGTATTGATGGTCATATTCACTTCACAATTCACATAGTGGTTGAAATTAAACCCACTCTAGCAAAAATAGTTATTAGGTACAGATCATGGGAGAAGAAATCGTGGGTTCGCACAAATTTCATTCAATTAAAAAAAAAAATCCAAATCTATGAAACAAAACAACAAAAAAAAGAAGGGATTTTGAGATGAGACATGAGAGTTTGATTTCTGAACTTAATGCAGGAAACCTTATCTCGTCTCACAAGATTACAAGAATGAGATGAAAACAGAGATATGTAGAAGTTGATCGTAGCCCAGACGATCCTGGAGATCGTAGAACAGTATGGCGGTGGAGATTGAGAGACGAATGAGGACGACTGTGGCGGAAGCCACGGAACCATGGAGGCGGATTCTACTTTCATATGCAAAGATGTGGTTTCAGTGAACAAGACTTCTCCTCATTTCTTCACTTTTAGGAACATCCATGCACAAATTAGGTTTTCTAATTCGACCATTCAACTAATCAACTCTGATTAAAGTAGATTCCGACAAAAAGGAATTGGATCAGAATGAGGCCGTAGTTCAGAACTTTAGATGAGTGAGGTAGCCCGTAGCCACAAGAGTCCAAGACAAATGCAAAACTAGAAGATGGGCAAGTGGAAACCCTACTTCGATATATATATATATATATATTTAAATGGGTTAATGTTAACCGAATAATTCGGTTTAATCTGGTTCGTCATGCTTTTTTCGCATTTTATATTCAATTTAGAAAAAATCGCAAATTTTATCGATTTTTATTTTTTACTTGCATTCGGTCAGAATATTTTTCATTTAATTCAGATAGACACGAATTATTCGGCCAAATTGCTAACTAGGCTCTCAAGACCTGCCCAACAAAAGCAGCAATAAGGCCGAACTAGAATATTCCTTTTAATGATCCGTGGTTGGGAGAGTGTGCCTGATACAACGCCAAGCAATGAATGAGCAATGCTTGGGAATGTTGTTATTAAACCTAATTGCCCTTCCCCAATCTACCTTGGGAGCCGGATTGCGGACTAGATTCCAAGAAGATTTGGTGGAAAACATACCTGAGGAATTGCCTCTCCTCATCACTTTTTATCCTCTTTTCCAAAGGGCGATTTATTGATGCTTGCAAGTTTAACTCAAACCTCTTGAAGACCGTTTGGCCAACATTGTAGCCATCATCTCTCAAAATAGAACTGAGGAGAGTCGGATGCCAAGGATCAAGCCAAATCCTGATGTTACGCGATTACCAATGAAGTGTTGCACCATTCCTTTCGCCCTAGAACGACACTTTAGGATGTTTCGCCACACCCTAGGAACCCATAAACTTTCTTTGCTCCAATCCACCAGATTTGCTTAATGATCCCTGCAATGTTCATATCATGGTCCTCTTTACCCCCCTAACATACCTTCCCCCTTGGACTTGCATACAGAATTCCAGTATATGTAGTGGGCTCTCTTCCCTAAATTTGGCCTAGACCAAAGAAAATTAGAGAACATTGATTCCAGCTTCATGACGACCATTCTTGGCAATCCAAATAATCCAGACCAATAATCGTAACCTCCTTGGAGTACTGAGTTGATGAGTTGTAACGTCTAGCATATGAGAGAAATTTTGTTTCCCAACCTTGAATCTCTTGGTTACTATATAAAATAGAGGAGCACAATCTTCCACTTTCAATTTTGATGAGATCAAAAGAACTCCAAGATAACGAACCGGCAAAAAAGACTCACTGAAATCTAATATCACTAGTGATGCTCCCCATGATGATTGAATACTTCTCCTTGTTCAGTTGGAGCCCCGACAAGGAGGACAAGGTACTCAACACCACTGAAATAGATGAGGCCTCAGCTTTTACGAAGACCATAAGATCGTAAGCAAAAATAAGATGAGAAATCTACAGGGGTTAATTAGTTATGCACTTGGAGGAAATCCCATTTTAGCTATGGTCTTGAAAATCAGTATCGCTTGTGTTAATGTCTCTCTTTATCGCTTGAAAATCAATATCGCTTGCATTTTGCAGGAGGTTTTGTAATCCAATATTATTTAAAGACAAAGAGTACAATCACTCAATTCACCCCCTCTTGAATGTAATCATTCGTTCCTACAGAGATTAAGGGATTTTGATTTTCCTTCTTTAATGCTCATTTCCAATTATACATTGGGATGAATATCTACCTCCTAACTATTTTTTTTTTTTACTAAAAATCAACAAAAGAATAAATTAATAGATGACTAAATATCACTCCTCTCCCTTGAACTATGGTAAAATATCAACTTAACACACACCTTTTAAAAAATATTACTCACCTCCCCTCCAAGAAAAAGATTCTATCTAAATTCCCAACTGTCAGAAATCACTGTTAAGTCAGCTGATTTTTTTCTTAATGCCCAAAATACCCTTCTATGTACGAAATGCCCAATACATCCTTACTGGATGCCAAAGAGAAACATTGTTTCTTGGACGGCCATGATATCTGGATATACCCATAATGGGCTTGCAGACCGGGCATTGAGTTTGTTTGAAGAAATGTAGAGGAATGATTCAGAAATAAAGCCTAACTGGGTGACTATAATGAGTGTCCTCCATGCTTGTACCCACTCGCTCGGCTGCTCTTGAGCAAGGGAGAAAGATACATAATTATGCACGGGGGATGGGTTTGGACCATAATCCTTTTGTGCAAATTGCACTTGTCGCAATGTATGCTAAATGTGGAAGCCTTGTTGATGCACGTACCTGTTTTGATAGGATACCTGAGAATGAGAAGAGGTAGGGGAGGAAATGGTGAAGATACCATCGTTCCATTGAACGAAGGAGGTGATGAGAGAAATCGAATTAAGGGTATTTTGGGGTTTTAACTCTTAGGAGGTATTTTGGGGATTACGAGAAAATATAAGCTGACTTAACAACGATTTCTAATTGTTGTGGCTGTTAGATAGAATCTTTTTCTTGTGGGGGGAGGTGAGCGATATTTTCCAAAAAGTAGGGGGTCAAGTTGATATTAAACCATAGTTCAAGGGAGGGGCGTGATATTTACTCTTAATAGATTGGAAGAATAAAAACATAAGAGAATAACATAAAAACAACCATTGGATCACCGCTCCACCTTCAACATGATCACCAACAAAGAAGCAATCCAATAAAAAAGAAGAATCCCAATTATGTAAATCTATATCTTGATCTCATTTGTGAGTCCCAACAGGTATCATGAAGAATGATAGATGGTGCTGAATCCCATCTTCTTGACAGTCTTGTAGTAGTTGTATGCTTTGCCAATCTGTCAGCCACGACATTCACTTCTCAATAGCAATGTGAGATATACCATGTGATGTTGTGTAGGTATTACTTGAAGACCACCATTGCTACTAATAACACAATGGTAATTTTTTTTTAATGCAATTCACTACTGCCTGTGAATCACATTCTACCACACTTTGTCAACATTTAAGGAGGACACATGATGAACACCTTCATAAAAGTAGCGAACTCTGCCATGAAATCGGTACCAATACCTTCATTTGAAACAAAGTAAATCAGAGAAGAACCACCACCATTCCTGACATACCTCAAGCTCCTGATCGACATGGGTTACAAAGGTAACATCCATTGATATTCAACTTGTAGAATCCCAGTGAAAGTTAAATCTGTGAAAGAGTTGGTTCTATACTCTTCCTTGCGGTTAACGAGGGCTAGTCCTAAACCAAAGCAGATCTTGGAGTTAGAGTGGATACTCCCTATGAGTGGATGCATCAGGATTAATACTGACGGGTTCTAACTTGGGAACCCGGGATATGCTGGCGTAGGGGGCATTTTTCGAGATCACGTGGGGTGGCCTATAAGGTGCTTTTCTTCTTTTGAGGGAATTGCAACTAATTATGATGCAACATTTGCAGCCTTTTTTGCAGTGATTTAAATTGCTAATGACCTCCGGTTATCATGGATTGAGGTTGAATGCGACTCCCAAGTAGTTGTCTGGTGTATTTAAAAACAAATTATTTCATAGAATTTTAGGCAAAAAAGGCTATCTTTGCTGAGATATTTGAATAACACTTGATGGAGTATTCTTCACTGCTTTAGAGAGATTAATATGGTTGCGGATAGCTCAGCGAAGCATGCTGTTGCGACAAGATCATCAACTATGTGGAATGATGATGCTCCCAGATTCACATCCAATGAATATTGATTGGGATGCCACTAAGAGACCACGATTCAGATTCAAGTGATACACTCGTTCTTCTATGTTAGTTGTTTCTTGCATTCTTAGTCTCCTCCTCTGTTGATGGCAATGCCAAAGGCGGAGCAGGAGGTTAGGTCAAAGTTCTCTTTTTCAGGTCTCTTGTTCTGCTGATGACAATGCCGAAGGTGGAAAGGAGATCTGGTTTTTGTGTTTTGTTTGCCCAAGTGGGTCTCTCTGTACTCTTTTCTTTCTTTTATTAATTTATTCTTGTTGACCTTAAGAAAAAAAACTTGTAAAATCCAACCGGTGGATAGGACCAAACAAACTCAACAATATTCTTAGAAAGGAGGTTTTGTAATAGATAACTCTAATTCCTTGAAAATCAGCAAGTCTATCACTAAAGAGATATGAACTTTGGCCAGCATGGAATACTCATGTAATTTATATAGGACATGTGTTGAATGATCACATGCACGACTAGATCCCATCGCTTCATGCATCAAAATGGTTGAAAAAATAAACGGTTCAAAGAAATGTAATGGATTGTCATTAAGATTAAAAAAAAAAAAAATGGATAGATGTTGTATGCTCACATGTACAATTAGACGATCGCACGAGCACCATATCCAAATTTGATAGGCAAAGGACACAATGGACTGGAATTAAGCCGTAAGAATATTTGTTTATTTCATAAGAAAATAGAGGGGAATTTATTATCACTCCCCTACACTTGGCTTATAATTACTAAAACTCCCCTACCTTTTACTTTTTTACCGATACTCCCCTACTTTTTTATTTTTACATCTCTTTCTCCCTTGTTTTTTTTAAATACTCAAATTACCCTTCATTTTCGTTTGTAACCTATTATATTTTTTTCATATTGATTGATTTAATATATGATTTGAACCAAACCGCTTACAAGTTTTATCTCATCCAATCATCATGGATATTGACATAGCTGATGTGTTATTAATATATTATTTATTTTATTATTATTATTTTTTTATTTAGTCTCATCCAATCATCACTCCCCTTCCTCTTTATTTACATACACGCAGGATTGCCCGATTAGTTACAACTCACGGAGATAACCGGGTTGAAATCGTCTGCATTCCGATCTTTTACAATTCCGTGAAATACCACCTTCAGGGGGTGACACATGTATTGATACCAATACAATGGTCCAGATCTGGTATAACTAATAAAACCTTAAATCAGTGAAGAGACATTTAAATCAGATCTGGACCATTGCATTGGTATTAATACACATGTCACCCCCTAAAGATGGTATTTCACGGAATTATACGAGATCGGAATTGCAGACGATTTTTTTCCGAGATAACCTCTTACCACTGTCATACACCTACCTAGGAGTTACTAACCTATACTACACATGATACTCTTTTTTTTGTAGAACTTTAGACGAGAGGTCGTTGTTGCTTGGTGGAGCGGGGCGACTGTTGGTGGTTCTTCCAGGGCCCAGGAAAGAAGATAGACTCATCTTGGCTGTTAAATAACTCCTCGACCTCCTTCCTTGGAGCAGCGAACGCTAGCTCCATTGCCTGCCTATCTATCTGCTGCAGCACATTCCTCTCTCTCCCTGCGAGGAAGTTCTCGTGGTTTTCTTGGGCATTGATTCCAAATGTGAAAAGCAGCAGGTTCTCGTTACCGGAAGCGACGAAGACGACGGGATGACCTGCCGGAACAACAATGGCTTCATTCGGCGACAAATGTACCTTAACCTGCTCGTAGTGCACATCCTCTTCCTCCTCATGCCTCCCTCCGCCACCGCCGCCGCCGCCGCCGCGTCTTCCCGACAAGTGAGGGCATGCCATCTCCACATGTCCCACTCCACGAGCCACCACTGCCACCTTTGTAGACCTAGTGTTGAAGAAGGGACCCATCATGGATCCCTGGGTGATGTTGGCTATGCACACCGATACATCCATGTCTTGGAGTTGCCTGTAGTCCTCAGGTTTGACTTCGTAGGCTTGACCGTAGTTGTTGGAGTACAGTGGCCTTTGGTTGAACAGATTGTAAGGTCCCCTGTTTGATTCACCCCCTCTCCTTATATGCCGGTGTCGCGACTCTGAGTCGTCTCGAGTCAACTCCCTGATCTGCTCCAGTGACGCTCTGATTATCACTCCCTCCCTTTGCTGTCCAAGCACCCCACGGAGCCTCTCTGTTTGTGTGTTGAGCGCAGCCTCGAGAATCTCTTTGCTGAAGGTACTGAGGTATGGCTCTGGGTTTTGGCCTCCAGCTGGGAAGAATTCCTTGTATTGGCCAGGAGTGGATATGGTCTTTAAGAACTTGGCTATGTGGAGCCTCTCGTTGTTGTCTCGGTTGATTAAGTAGAATGTGGTTCCAGCTGGGACTCTGATTACGTCTCCACACTCGAGGTTGGAGGATTCTCTGTTGTCATGGTGGATCATTTTTGAGGGCTCCTCTCCCTGTGATTGGAATTTAAAACTAATCAGTCACCAACAAGAAAGAAGAAATGAAGACGACCTATAAAATCCAACCATAGACTGAACCCTTGAGTCTGAGCACCAGTCAATGGTGGTCATAGTCAGATTTCTTTTACCGGTGGGATCCTATGGAAAGAGAGAGCTAATTGGATCTATCATAGAAGTTCTTCAGAACTGAGATGTGGCCTTCCTCGGTCCTGAACCTTGTACTTAAGCTTCGTTCGTCGAAGTAGTAGGGGTTGTCGCTTTGCTCCTCTTCTCCCTCCTCGTATCTGCCGCTGGCTCTTCTCTGAGGGTTCATCAAATCGCCACCTCGGCCGTGTTGCCTCTGCTGCTCTTGGCATCTTCGCTGGCACTGATGCTGCTGACGTGGCTCCTGTTGTTCGCAGTGCCGCCGGCAGTCTTCGTACTCTTTTTGTCGTGGATCGCGTTGGTTATCTTCTTCCTCCTCACTTTCTCGCTCTTCATATTTCTCTTCGTCCTCACGTACTTGCTCTTCATATCTCTCTTGCTCCGCTTCATATCTCTTTTGTTGCTTACGTTGCTCCTTACGTTGTTCCTTTTCATATTCCTCTTCCTCCCTACGTAGTCGCTCTTCATATCTCCTCTCACAGTGTCGTAGGCATTTTGGTTGCTGACTTTGGTCTCTCCCGTAATGTTGGCAGTGCCGTCGACATTTCTCGTAATCCTGCTCTGGATCACGTCGGTTATGTTATTCTTCTTCATATCTTTCCTCACAGCGTCGTTGGCAGTGCTTTTGCTGATGTGGATCTCTCTCCTGTTGCTGGCACCGCCTTTGGCATTGCTGGTATTCTCTCCTTGGGTCGCTCTGGGCAACTTCACCTTCAGCCAGAGAAAGGGTCGTAGACAGAAGGAAGAGGGAGAAGAGGAAGAGAAGGAAACATAACTTTGTAGTTTTGATAACCATGTTCATAACGCATGAGGCTTTGGTGGGTGAAGAGAGCGAGTGAATGTGTGGCTCTACTTATAATGGCGAACAGGTGCTCGCTAGTGTGCTACGGTTCTGCATCTTACGTGACCATTTGGAAGCTCCATTTAACATGCAGGTAATCCACGTGTTCATATTACACTGCCACATCGCCCCCATTGTACTCGTCACATGGCATCAAGTAGGTTAGAACTGAACCACACCAGGCGATGATCTTTGATCCTTGAGGGAATATCCTCCTTTTGGGAGAGAAAGCTACATAAAGATTTGTCACTTAATATAAGTCCTAGGAACTAAAGTAAACTTCAATCTTTTGCTCGTTGATTTGAGCTTATTAGATCAGTTATGTAAAATTCTTATGTTTTTTGGTCTGGGATTTTTGGGTTTCAGTTTCTATCTCTTCAAATATCGAATCTCTTATGGTTTTCTTCTTTTGGAAAGGTCAAGATAATGCAATTTTTCTCCATCCCATTAGTTAGATTAAGGTTTGTCTTCCAAAAAGGGAATTGGGTCTTCGTCTTCATAGAATTAAAGAGTGTAATATTTCAAGGATTGTAAAGCTTATCTGGAATATTGCCTTTCGTAAGAAGAGCATTTGAGTTGACTGGGTATATTTTAGATACCTCAAGTCTTACTCGATTTGGACTACCCCTTATCCTTTGGATATTTCTTAGGCCTGGAGGAAATTTCTTAAATATAGGCATTTTGTGCCTGAGAAAATTCGATTTTCTATTGATGATGCCTCAAACATATTTCTTTGGCTTGACAATTGGCATCATGATGGTGTCTTTATTTTAAAATATGGTGACAGAATCAGATATAATGCAGGTTCGATAGGTTTGCTAAGGTTTTCTCTATCTTGAGAAATGAGAATTGGCTTCGTAGCCCTGGTAATTCTCTGTCCCTCATAGAGGTTTGAAAGAAACTCCCCATTATTCGCTTTAGGCCTAGGGGTAGTGGGGATTTTGTTCAATGGGATAACTCTACTAATAAATTCACTAGTTCTATTGCTTGGAATCTGATGCGCATTAGAGCTCCTTTTGTTCCATAGTTTAGATCTATTTGGTTTAGTTCTTCCATCCCTAGGCATTCTTTTACTGCTTGGAGCGCTATGACTAAATCCCTCTCCACTCAGGAGTTTTTCTTCAAAGAAATATAGCCATTCCCAATTGTTGCCTTTGTTGGAACTCTACAGAAAGTGTGGACCATCTTTTTTTCTCTTGTCCCTTTTCCAAGTCGGTTTGGAATGGTATCCTCAGGAAATGTTGGCCCCCTCTTTAGAGTTAACCTTTCTTTTGACAGGGAATGGAGGTGGATCTTAAAAGAATTCAATGGAAAAACTTCTTATGATATTGTAGGTAAGTTGTCTTTTCGTGCAGCAATTCACAATATTTGGTGGGAAAGAAATAAAAGGAGATTGACTTCTTCTTCACGTTCTATATTGATCAAATATGGAATGCCATCACCTTCAAGGTGAGAAATAAAATCCTTTATAAGTGTGCCAGGTGCCCAGATTCTTTTAGAAATAGGCACCTTGCTTTGGCTTGGGATCTTCCACTTGTCTCCCCTTCCCCCTAATTTTGGTGAAGCCTCTTTTCTTTTGTTTCTCCCCTCCCCCTTCTTTTAGTGTACCATTCTTTTCTTGGTATGTATTTTTTCCCTCATCCCTAGATTTTCTTGTATCCCCCTTGATGGTTGTTTTGTTCCCTCTCCTTGGTTCTTCATTTGTTTGGGCCTTGGCCTTTGGATAGCCTATGGCTTGGTTTTGTACTTCATTTTTTCTTTTCTTTAATATATTTTTATTCACCAAAAAAAAAAAAAAAAACCTAGGAACCATTAATGAAATTTGATTCAATTTGAATCGATTCAATCATGAAATCGGGTTAATTTGAGTCAGGTTGCAACTAAAAAAAAGTATCAGACACATTGTTCTCTTGGACTAGTCACCATATATTATTTGGTATTTATTAAATAATAATTTTTTAAAATTAAATATTTGCATGACATGATAATCCACATAAAATTAAAAAAAATAAAATAAAAATACCTAAGAAATTTAAATAGAGAGAAAGAAGACTTATCTCTATGCATGTGCTACCAGATAAAGTTTATGTACATTATCATATAAACCTTATCCAAATAATCCTCAACATATATATTCAAGAATACCATTTTATACAACAAATACCCTAAATTTGAAAACAAGGTAAATGAATTAATGCTAACATATGAATGCAAGTAAAAAATTATTTAAATAAAGAGTAATCCTTAATCTATGTGACTCTATCCTAAACTCATGAATATATAATAACAGGTATTAAAATTTTACAAAAAAGAATAAAATGACTTAAATACACCCACATGCAACATTTAATGTAACATGTAAAACAAAACTTAAATGGTATCGTAACCTATTCTAACATGATTAATATCTTAGTAACACAAATTATCAAAGGAAAGAAAAGTAAAATTCGTAGAAATCCGTATGTAATAAAAACCTATTTTACTTAAATGTAAATATGATTGAAATAATATAGATAATAAATCTATAGAGCACTTGATAGGAGCTTGGTGGGAAGAGTTGCTTGGACATTCAGTGGCGGCTACTATAAACTGCAACTATTGTATAGGTCTACATGGATACATAGTCACGGTTTGTGTAAACAAAAACCATATATCTTACCATTCCATTGTGTTTACTTGCCTACCACAATTAAACATCAGTCTATGGGCGTGGTTTTTTAAAACTGCAGCTATATGATATGTATAGGACGACGGTTGTAAATAACTGCAACTATATGTGGACTCAAACCACATTTGGCATTAGTTTAGAAAGACCACAGCCATAGATTACATTTCACAGCAGGCCTCGGCAACGGCCACCATAGAGTCCGCCCAAAGATCATCTGGTCGTATGAGTGAACATCCAATACTTGTCCTTTTTGCTTCTAAATATACCCCTTTCCAACCATGTAACGACCAAAAATTGGATGTGTTAGATGCTCGCCAGTACGATCAGGTAATGGCACGAGCAGCGAATCCATTCTCCCCAAAATGGCTTATTTGGGCACTTTAATTGTAAGGAGATGACCCTCAGATAGAGAAATTGCAAACTGAGCAGACCAACATAAAGAAAGTATCGGCTCAACTCGTTCAATATTCCCAGACTCAGAATGCATACCAAACACGTACTTAATGTCTACAAGCTTGTCCTATGATATGCTTGGAGCTCCTTCAATTATCTCATTGCATTGGGTCGTCATCTGTTAGCGCAACATTCCACTTGATGTGGCTTTTCATATCTTTTCTAATAATACGTGGTTTAAGGAAGTCTCATCTTTTTTTTTTTTTTTTTTTTTTAATAGGTGACTGGAAAATATATTGAAAAAGAAGACAACAAGACAATTAGGGAAACCATAAGTTAAACTATTAGAGTTTATTTCTTGAAAAATCACTCACTGCTTCCGCGAGGCTAATTCCATAGCCGACTATCTTGCGAAGAAGGCGTCAAAGTCGGGGATCTCTAATCACTCGGTAGTTTTCCCGAGACAAATACAGGTTGACTTGGAGAGTGATGCTATGGATAGGCATAGATTTCGATTCTGCTAAGGCGCTGCTTGCTCTCTCTGCTGATGGCCATGCCGAAGGTGAAGATAGTAAGTTGCTCTAGTGCTTTCTGCATTGTCTATGTTCTGTTTTTTATGTATTTTTGCTACTTCCTTTTAATAAAATCATCTTTTAGCAAAAAAAAAAAAAAAAAAATATATATATATATATATATATATTAACTAAAAACAAACAATAAAAAGGGGATGCAAGAAGACCATCGGGATAAACAATCACCAAAATGGGGATACAACAAAACAAGGGGGTATGACATAAACAAAGACAAAGAGGATACATCAAAAGTAAGAGAGAGCAATGAGAGGGAGATCCCAATATAGGGTCAAATGCGTATTCCTAATTGAGTCAGGGTACACTACAGAATTATGAATGATTCTGTTTCTAATCTCAAATGTGGAAATATCTCAGATTTTCTCAATAGTTCGCAAAGGCGTTATCCATCTCCTTTTATTCTTTTTCCACCAGATGTGATGAATCACTGCACTGAAAGCCAACTTACCAAGAATATCACAAAAAGATTTGTCTTTGAATATCTTCACGACCCACCCCCATTCTCGGTCAAAAGTGAAGATAACTCTAAGGCTAGACCAGTTTTTTCTAAAAATACCTTTTCAAACAACATTGGAGGAGAAGAAGCAAAGAATAAATGGTCATACACTTTCAATGAAATTTCAACAAAGGGAACAATTAGGTATAGAAAAATTTCTTTGAGAAAGAAAACTCCTAGGTAGGCTGAGAAATAGTTAAAGCTCTCCAAACAATAAAACAATGACGAAGAATGGAAGAGCTAAACCATGCTAACCTAAACCAGGGAACAGCCAGAGCCCTCGATCTGGCCAAATTCCATATAGAAGATGAGGAAAATTTTTTCGAATAATTAGCAACCCATTGTACATAATCCCCGATACGTTCAGATCTCACTAATTGATTGTCTGGTGGTAGTTAATATATATATAGTTGCGTTTATGGTTTTGAAATCCTTTTGTGCAATTGTAATTTGTTATCCAAAATCAGACAGCTCTCCAATAAGCATTACACTCATCCAACTGCAATGGGAATGGTATGTGCATGTGGAATTGAATTAATGAAAACATGAATTGTAGGAGCTCAAACATTATGGACGAGTTGTCTTGATCACTCTCATTAGCCAAGGCAAATATTTGGGAAACGATCATATCATAGTTGCCATTTGATAGTAAACCAAGCGGAGCCGTGGGCTCGTTTTGACGGCTCTTGCAGAAAACCCTAGCTCCCTGGAGCATCGTCCCCTGCCCCATGGCCAATCCTCCACCTCCTAAGGAGGATCGACCACCAGGCCCCTCTCCCTCTTCCACGACCAACGCTGTTGGGCTAGGGAAGCTATCGTTTGCTGCGGCTGTTGCAGAGGGCACAATTCACTGAAATTGAGCCGCAATCTACGTTCGTTTATTTCTTAAGAAAAAGAAAAAAAAAAAAAAAGAGCTTTCTAAAGTTGGAAAGCTGTTCCTCTTTATTTGCATACACGCAAGCTCGCCAGGTTAGTTACTTAGGGATTTAGCGTCTTAGTCTCTTACCACTCTCATACACCGAGCTAGGAGCTACTAACCTATACTACATAACACACTCTTTTTTGTAGAACTTTAGAAGCCAACGAAGTCCAGAATGGAGACGAGAGGCTGTTGTTGCTTGGTGGAGCGGGGCGACTGTTGCTGGTGCTGCCTGGGCCCAGGAAAGAAGATAGACTCGTCCTGGCTGTTAAATAACTCTTCTACCTCTTTCCTTGAAGCGGCAAACGCTAGCTCCATTGCCTGTGGCTCTATCTGCTGCAGCACGTTCCTCTCTCTCCCCGCGAGGAAGTTCTCGTGGTTGTTTTGGGCATTGATTCCAAATGCAAAAAGCAGCAGGTTTTCGTTTCCGGATGAAACGAAGACGACGGGATGACCTGCCAGAACAACAATGGCCTCTCTCTTCGACAAACGTGCTCTAACCTGCTCATAGTGCACCTCCTCTTCCTCCTCATGCCTTTTCCCTCCACCGCGGCCGCCGTGTCTTCCCGACAAGTGAGGGCATGCCATTTCCACATCTGCCTCTCCACTAGCCACCACTACCACCTTTGTAGACCTAGTGTTGAAGAAGGGACCCATCATGGATCCCTGGGTGATGTTGGCTATGAAAACTGATACGTCCATGTCTTGGAGTTGCCTGTAGTCCTCAGGTTTGACTTCGTAGGCTTGACCGTATTTGTTGGAGTACAGTGGCCTTTTGTTGAACAGATTGTAAGGTCCCCTGCTTGATTCACCACCTCTCCTTATATGCCAGCGTCGTGACTCTGAGTCATCTCGAGTCAACTCCCTGATCTGCTCCTGTGACGCCCTAATTATCACTCCCTCCCTTTGCTGTCCAAGCACCCCACGCAGCCTCTCTGTTTGTGTGTTGAGCGCAGCCTCGAGAATCTCTTTGCTGAAGGTACTGAGGTACGGCTCTGGGTTTTGGCCTCCAGCTGGGAAGAATTCCTTGTATTGGCCAGGAGTGGATATGGTCTGTAAGAACTTGGCTATGTGGAGCCTCTCGTTGTTGTCTCGGTTGATTAAGTAGAATGTGGTTCCAGCTGGGATTCTGATTACGTCTCCACACTCGAGGTTGTAGGATTCTCTGTTGTCACGGTGGATCATTTTGAGGGCTCCTCTCCCTGTGATTGGAATTTAAAACTAATCAGTCACCAACAAAATAGAAGAAATGAAGACGACCTCAGAAATCCAACAATAGATTGATAACAATGCATAAGAACCACAAAAGGGCACCAACCACTTTTCTGTCTACCCACTACTTTCCTCAAACTGAACTCCGAGTCCTAAGGAAAGAGAGCTAATTCGGACTCGAAAAGAGTTACCTCCGATGACCAAGAGAATGGCATCTGCATCCAAGTGGGTAGGGAGCACGAAGGCGTTGGGGTTAGCCTCGAGGAGCACCAAGCGATAGTTTTTTAGTGCGCGTAGAAGCTTGGATCTACCATAGAAGTTCTCCAGAACTGAGATGTGGCCTTCCTCGGTCCTGAACCTTGTACTTAAGCTTCGTTCGTCGAAGTAGTAGGGGTTGTCGCTTTGCTTCTCTTCTCCCTCCTCGTATCTGCCGCTGCCTCCCCTCTGAGGGTTCATCAAATCGCCACCTCGGCCGTGTTGCCTCTGCTGCTCTTGGCATCTTCGCTGGCACTGGTACTGCAGACGTGGCTCCTGTTGTTCGCAGTGCCGCCGGCAGTCTTCGTACTCTCTTTGTTGTGGATCGCGTTTGTTATCTCCTTCCTTCATTCGCTCTTCATATTTCTCTTCGTCTTCACGTTGTTGCTCTTCATATCTCTTTTGTTGCTTACGTTTCTCCTTTTCATATCTCCTCTCGCAGCGTTGTTGACATATTTGCATGTGACGTGGCTCTGTCTCGCGCCGTTGGCAGCGCTTCTGACATTGCTCGTATTGCTGCTGTGGATCACGTTGTCGGTTATATTCTTCTTCTTCTTCACATATTTCCTTGCAGCGTCGTTGGCAGTATTGTTGCTGACGTGGGTCACTCTCCTGCTGCCTGCAT
The DNA here is from genome assembly GCF_013358625.1 of Macadamia integrifolia. Lineage (NCBI taxonomy): Eukaryota > Viridiplantae > Streptophyta > Magnoliopsida > Proteales > Proteaceae > Macadamia > Macadamia integrifolia. The sequence goes on from NW_024868077.1 coordinate 489,158, forward strand.
CGCCTCTGGCATTGTTGGCATTCCGTCTGAGGATCCTCTTGGTTATCATACTTAGACCAATCTATATCCTCTTCAAATCTCTTATCGCACTGACTCACACACCGACGCATCTGGCCTGATGTCTCTAACTGCATGCATTGCCGTTTGCACTCCTCGTAGTCCTGCCTGTCAATTTCACTTTCAGCAAGAGACAGTGTCGTAGAAAGAAGGAAGAGGGAAAGGAGAAAGAGAAGAGAACATAAGTTTGATGTATTGATCGCCATTTTCATAAAAGAAAAGAGACTGCGCTGGGTGAAGAGAGTGAGTGTTGCTGTGGCTCTATTTATAATGGCGAATTTGGAAGCTCCATTGCATTCGACATGCAGGTATACCACGTGTCTATCATATTCGGCCACATCGCCCTCCTTTTAAAGGATCGTTCTCGTCACCTGGCATCAAGTAGGGTTAAGACTTAACGGCACGAAGCGATGATCACAACGATGGCGGCTTGGATGCCACATGTGACCGTAAACTCTCGAACCGTGGATCTTTTGTGGAGATTGGAATTTACTACAGAGGCTCCAATGTTGACATCTGTCAAAATGAACAGGGTACAAGCTGGCAGTTTTTGTCGTCTAGAGGATTACTGTCCGTCCCACGTGATCTTGTCCAAATGCATGCGAACCCATATACGCTGCTAGTTCAACGTGTGGCAGCTTAAAGAGGACTTGGGGATTTCCACTCCCAAGTCCCAACCATTAACTGGATTTTGGATTCTCGTATGCTGCTAATTCAAGGTGTGGCAGCTCAAAGAGGACTTGTGGATTTCCACTTAATGGATCTTTGGATTCTACTGATAATTGGACACGTGGCAACCCAAAACGGCGTTGTGGATTTTCACTACGAATCGTTAAAGGTCATGTTTGCTAGCGAAGCGATGAGAAGAAAAGAAAAAATAATTTGGAAAATAAATGAAACGGTGAGAAAAAAAAAGTATGTATATTTGGTTATTATTAGATGAAAAACAGGAAAAAGAAAATATAAGTTTTTGTCCTTGTGTTTTTGGTAAGATTTTTTTTTTTTCTTGTAAAACATAAACTTTACAATTCCCAAAGTGAATCTTGAAATTCAAAAACTAAATCCTTTCTTAATTCAGGACATGCCAAACACAAAGTGAATTTCTTAAACTAAGAATAAAGTACAATCCTCTCTTGTACTTTTTTTCTTTTCTTTTCGTTTCTTATCTTCTCTTGGCTACGAAACATAGCCAAAGAAAAAAGAATCTGAAAAATAAAACAAAAGAAAAATTAGAAAAAAATGAAATAATAAGAAAATAAAAAAAAAATGTTTAGCTATCAATAGAAGAAAAGAAAAGAAAATAATTTTTTTTGTATTTTCTTGTGTTTTTTGCCGGATTTTATTTTTATTTTGCAGCAAAAGAAAATTTCACCATTCTCAAGGTGAATTTTGAAATTCAAAAAAGAATTTTCTCTTGATTCATGACATGCCAAGCACAGTGAAAATTTCAAAACCAAGAAAATATTACAATTTTTGTACTTTTTCATTTCTTTTCTATTATTTTCTTTTCTTCTCTTGGCTACCAAATACAGCCTGAAAAGAGAAATGAAAAGAAAAAATAATCTAGAAAAGAGAAGAAAAGAAAAAATAATCTAGAAAAGAGAAGAAAAGAAATAAAAAGAAATGAAATGAAATGTGAAGAAAAAAAAAAGTATGTAAGGAAATGAAATGAGAAAAAAAAAAAAAAGTATGTATATTTCACTACTGTTAGAAGAAAAGAAAATTTTATGTATTTTCTTGTGTTTTTGACTCCTTGTCTACATTACCCACGTCCAGATCCGCTTGGGAATTTGCAATGCCTTGCACCACCTCAATCCTAGCCTCCCTTTCCATGTCAGAACGGCCACAATCCCAATTTGGGGAAGGAAGTCGAGACTGCAAAACACTAGGAGAAGGTCTCCTAGATTGGGGGATAAAATCCTCCTCATTCTTGGTAACCATCCATCCTGATTTAGAAGCTTGACTATGCGAATTTTTTTAATATCTCTCACCAGCCGTTGGCCTGCCACCGCTACTACTCCCATTTATTCTGACCCCGTGGCCCTGCTGAATAGAAGGAACCCCATTAATGGCCACCAGAGCACCACCATAACCCTCTACTTCATCCACATAAACTACACTAGGGATACCCCAGTCATACATTCTATTCGACTCCCTAGCATCTGCTAATTTTTTGTCTCTATAGACATTGATGGTATGTCCAACTTTGCTGAAAAACCCGCACCTTCCTACCTTATCTTCATAGATAATTTTTTGTTTGAACCAGAACAGGTTATTTGTTCCTGGTAGGTGTCGTTCCTCATGTATCTCCTCTGGTCGTACCACTTCTTCCTCCATCACCCAAAATCCTGGCCGCCTCTACTTCCAAACTTCTTTCAGTGCTCAACATCTCTTTTTCCGCTTATTTCAAAACCCCCATACTTTCTCTTTCTCATTTCATCATATAGTATGTAAGAGACAATGTTCATCGTCACGATGCCAATGTTGGGTGGAGGGGGAGTTTACATGCCACACCAATGGTGGAATGGAGAATAGTATCATCCACACCATTCCCAAATGGTCAAAGTAGGAGAAAAAAAATAATAATGAACCCCATGTGAGAGGGAAATAGTACTCTGCCATCATTGTGGTTTTATCTCTAATCATTTGAACATAAATATTTATAAAAGTAACTAACTTGATGTTTAAGATCAACGCCCTCAAATTTTTAGCTTTTCAAGCCGTTCTCGTTGAATTTATTATACTCATCCATACAACAAAATTGTAAAAATTATGGGTTCTCATGTGTAGAACTCAAAATTTTGGATTTTTAAGTTCTATATGGCTCTGGCTGGTTACAAGGAAAATAAAGGGAAATTAGAGAAATTATATTCAATTAAAAAAAAAAATCTAGCAATCATCACCTAACATGAAATCTGTCACTAATCATAAGGATTTTTTTATTTATTCCTCAGGTGTCAAATAATCTTTTTAGCTAAAGGTAAGCAAAATATATTATAGAAGTTTAAAAAATGTTGTACAAGATTAGAGTCCAGGTATATTGTTCTCTTGTCCCCACCTTCGGCATTGCCATCAGTAGAGAGAACAAGAAATTCAATACATTGGACTGTGGTCCATCCTCCGCATTGCCATCAGCGAACGCACCAATCCAGTCTTTTTTTTTTGCTAAAGGTCAACAGATTTAAAATCCCCCACCTTTGGTGTTGTCATCAATAGGGGAAAATAAATCTAAGAATAGCTGAAACGAATTCTAGGTCTTGCATTAGCATTGTTAGCAAGCTCACAAATGATACGAGGTGGAAAAGTAATATTTAAAGTGGATTCTCCAATTTTTTCCACCTTTCTAGTAAGAAAGTTAGCCACTCTGTTTGCTTCACAAAAGTAATGAGAAATCTTCCAAGATATAGAAGCTAAGAAATCCTGCTAAGCAAACCAAGGAATAGATTGTGATTGAACTACCACGACTATCGCCGCCGAGTCAGATTCAATCCAAAGAGATTTGACCTTCAATTCCTTAGCTAAAATAATCGCTTCAAGAAGAGCACTGAATCCTACAAAATAGTTCGTCTGAACTCCCAAAATTTTCTAAAATGATCTCACACAGGAATCTTTATGATCTCTTAGCACACCACCTCGACCAGCTTGGCCTGGATTACCCAGAGAACATCCATCTACAATTAAATTGGCCCATCCTATCATTGGTTTACACCAATACACCTCAAGCATTGAAACATTTTTTCTTGGAAGAGCAGAAAGACCTAGCCTGCGACAACATATCAAGTCCATATGCTGCTTGATCACTCCTTGTAATGAATAATCCCCATCTTACACATCACACTTTACTTTGTCAAAGATCTGGAAAATTGACTTCATTGGTCCCCCATGGCATCTATCATTCCTTTCCTTCCAAATATTGTCTGCAACCACAACAAAACCAATAGACTATGGATCTCTGACAGCCAACACCCACCTCTTTCTAATCCACCAACGAGATAGCTCATGGAGGTCGCATGGATTAGGCCAAGAAAGTCCAAAACAATCTAAAAATAATTTCCAAATAGCAATAGAGTATTTGTAGGTAGTAAAAGTGTCGTTAAAAGATTTTGCATCTGAACCACACAGGTTACACTTGGAAACAATAGGGATCCCCTTCCCAGCAATGATATCATCTGTTGGAAGCTTCCTATGCAACAACTGCCAACCAAACATTGTTGCCTTTGGTTGCATAGCCTTTATCCAAACAAGAGAGAACCAAGGAATTTTTTGGGTTTGTACTTCTAATCTCATTCCAAGTGGACACGAGGAGAAAGTTCCTAAAGAAGTACAGGTCCCAAAACATTTATCTTCCAAATCAAACCGAGGAAGCCTTATCAATTTGGCTGCAGAAAAAGCATTTCTCAGAACAGATGAGCTAACGTCATGAATATTTCAGCTAAAATCTGAAATTATTTCTAAAACCTTTGTAGATGAATTTAGAAGGGGAGCTAAAGGTTAGCCACAAAATTCCAAAATAGATAGCTCTCTATAGTTTTTTTTAGGCTTACCGTTCTTTAAAAAGGAGCCTTGCAAAACTTACTCATTGTTGAATTCCCATGCTTCATATTCCAAGCTTGCTTGCAGAGAAAGGATATAATGGGGAAAATAGGTCTTTCATTTGAAGTTACAAGTATTTAAAATTTCAACACCTAGATACCTGGTAAGGAAATTGCAAGAAGAAATTCCCAGAATCTCCATAATGATATGCTTTCTTGCAGGAGGAACTAATCCCATGAACAGCTTACTCTTCTCCAGGTTAACATGTTGCCCTGAGAACTCTTGATATTTTGTCAAAAAATCTTTTAAATTTCTAACATATTTAACTGAAGCATTCATAAAAATGAAGATATCGTTAGCAAATCACAACGGTGGTCAATTGGCATAGTAGGAAAATAGGACTTTCATTTATTCATGCAAGCTGCCTTAAGATGATGCGCAGGGATCTCTGGATTGATCTAGGAATGGTGGGTCTTTCTACTGTCCCTTGGTCTGTTATAGGAAACTTTAATGCTACCTTGCTATCTAATGAAAAGAGGGGTCCTGGAAGATTTAATTAGAGTTCTGCGACGGAATTCCAGGCCATGGTGGATTCGTGCCAGTTAATTTCGATTCCCTCCCAGGGAAAGAAATTCACTTGGACGAACAATCGCAAGAGAGGTAATGTAGCTACAGTTCTGGACCAAAGCTTCTACAATGGAAAATGGATAGACTATTTCAATAGCATCTCTCAACGAGTTCTCCAATCCACTGTTTCTGATCACGCCTCCATTCTGATCTTATTAGATGTGATTCTGAAACCTGCAAATATACCATTTGGATTTCATAATTTCTGGATGGAGGATGATAACTTCTTATCTGTTATCAAAGAAGCCTGGGGAAAAGAGATTGGTGGTAAATTTATCTATGTTCTCAGCTAAAAACTGAAGCAAGTGAAGATGAGCATCAAGCCATAGGCAAAGCAGGTCATCCCAAATCTAAGCAACCACTGATTTGAAAACCATTCAAGATGAAATTGAAGCTTTAGGAATGTCGGATGAATTATTTGATAAAGAAGTTGATGCCAAAACATCTTTTCCAAAAGCTTCCCAGAGGCAAGCTCAACTTTAGTATGAGAAAGCCAACCAAAAGTGGATGAAGGAAGGGGATCGTAATTCCAAGTATTTTCATCTCTCTATGAAAATAAGGCGAGCTCGTAATCAGATTAGATCTCTTCAAAAGAGCTGGGTCTTGGATCTCTGACCAACAAACATTGAAGTCCTATATTTCTAGTTACTATGAAGCTTTTCATGGACTGCGCAAGTTACCACTCACTGAGAGCTTTTGGACTGTATGCCTCAGGAGTTAGGGGAGGATGAGAATGCTAATTTGGTGGATGTCCCTTCAAAGGAGGATATTTTTAAGGCGGTCTGGGATCTTGATCCAGATAGCTCTCCGGGCCCAGATGGCTTCTCAGGTAATTTCTTTCTTCGTGTTTAGGACATTGTGGAAGTATATTTTTGTAGGGTGGTGGTTCATTTTTTCAGGGTGGGTAAACTTCCTTTGTGGGTGAACACTGCTTTGTCACCCTTATTCCCAAAATTTTGGGTGCCCAATCCCTAAAAAAATTTCGTCCTATTTGTATGGGAAATTTTTTCTTCAAAGTTCTATCTAAGATCTTAGCTTCTAGGTTTTCTCTCCTTGTTCCACGCCTCATCTCTGAGGAACAAGGAGCTTTTCAATAGGGCAAATTAATCTCCTCTAATATTAGCCTTGCCTCCGATTTGGCTAATCTAATGCACTCTACTGTGAGGGGAGGGAGAATGGGCATCAAACTTGATATTCAAAAAGCCTTTGATTCTCTTTCTTGAGATTTTCTTTTTGCCACTCTTCGCAAATTTGGCTTCTCTGACCATTGGGTCTTTTGGATTCATGAGATTCTCTTATCTTCTAGAATTTCCATCCTAGTAAACGGTGGTCCTATTGGGTTCTTTGGTATAGGTCATGGCCTTCGTCAAAGAGACCCGTTCTTTCCTATCTAATTTATTTTGGATGAGGAGGTCCTGTGTAGAGGTCTCAAAAATTTATCTGAAATGGGAAAATTGAAGGCTCTCCTTGGTCCTTGAGGAGTCGTTATTCCCTCTCACCTGATGTTTGCTATGATATTTTTGTATTTATGAATGCCTCTGCTTCATATGTTATAAATCTTCAAAGTTTTCTATTCAGGTATCAGGAGTTCTCTGAGCAGCATAGCAAGTTATTTTTGGCAAGGTGGCTCCTCACAGAAAATAGTGCATCTCAGATCTCTTGGGTATTCCTATTTCTAGATTCCCAACTAAATAGTTAGGAGTGCAGATCTTTAAAGGAAGGGTTACTAATAACCACTTGCTACCTATGGTGGAATAAAATTAAGACTAAGCTAGCTGGTTGGAATGGGGAATTACTATCCCTGGCAGGTCAGGTAGAATTATTCAGATCAGTTATTTCTAGTCTTCCCATCCATAACTTTGCTATATACTGGTGGCCTCAATCATCTATCAAAACTATAGAGAGATGGATGAGAAATTTTATCTGGTTTGGTGATGTAGAGAAGCAGAAGAAGATTGTGGTCAAGTGGGAGAACATATGCAAGCATAAGCAGGAGGGCGGTCTAGGGATTAGGAGAATGCGAGATATTAATAAAGCCTACTTATGTAAGCTTGCTTGGCAAATCAAGCATGAGGATTCCATCATGAGTAATTTCTTCAGGGCCAGATTTGTTAATACAGATGGCACTCTGAAACATGGCTATAAGCCTTCCTCTATTTTTCCTAGGTTGAAGAAGGTGTGGCAATTCGTATCTAAAATTGAATGGTGGTTGGTTGGGGACGGGAAGAATATAAATTTCTGGCTTGATAAGTGGCTGGAAGGAAGGTCTTTTGCTGATGGGTCTAGCCTAAATCTGAGTCTTTTTAAAGATGTAAATCTAAAAGTGGATGATTTCATTCTTGACAATAGGTGGTGCTTCACTCCTATTACTTCCTAGTATTTAAAAGAGTCATTTGCCAAAGCTTCTCAGATTCAAGTATCAGACTCAGTAGATGTGTGCCACTAGACTCTATCCCCATCAAATGCTTTCTTTATTTGCTTAGCATGGGAGGAAATAAGGAAAAAAAAAAAATCCCAAGGTGGCCTAGTATTCCCCAATCTGAAAATCAACTCTTCAGCCTCGTCAAGCAGCCTTTGGTTGACGATTCTCTCACAAAAAATTTTCAATCGATGATGAGGTTTGTAAACGTGGGGTTCAGATATCTTCTAGGTGCGATCTCTGTGGTTCAGCTGAAGAATCTAGAATCCACATTTTCTTAACATGTAGCTATGCTTCTACTCTATGGCGGAAATTCTATAACCTCTTTGGCATTCACTAGCCATCTTTCCCCAAGATTGAGGATCTTTTTCAATGGTGGAAGAGAAAAGCAAAGCTGATAATATTTAAAGAGGTTTGGAATTATGGGGTTATTTTTATTCCCTATTTTCTGTGGATGGAAAGAAATACAAGATGCCATGATGGGGCCCCTCATCAAAGTCAGCAATGCTTCTCTATCATTCAAGGAGAACTCAGATCTCTTTCTTTTGTTTATACTGGAAATCTCTCTATATCAGATCTAATGTGTGCTAGGCACATTGGCATTCCTAGATTTGTTCGTGAAAGAAGAAAGCCTATGGAAGTCTTTTGGTGTCCTCCTCAGCCTGGTTGGACTAAGCTGAACACTGACGAATGTTCCTTAGGAAACCCAGTCAAGGTTGGTATAGGAGGTGTTTTCAGAAATAATGAAGTGGAGTTCATCATAAATTTCAAGGAAGCAATCGGGGTAAAGACAAATTTTGAAGTGGAATTTTCTGCGGTGATATCCGGTATCGAATATGCAAGGCAAGTGAAGTTCAGAATCTATGGATAGAAGTTGATTCAGTGGAAGTGGTGACTCTCCTTTCTAGAGGCTTGGTCAAATGGATTGTTTTCCAAAGATGAAGAGGGCTACAGCCCTATTTGGAATCAATAGATTGGAAAATCTCTCACTATTTTCTTGAGGCAAATTCCATTGCGGATTACGTTGCAAACTCAGTGGCAAGACTTGATATTTTAGATCTTGTGGTGGCATGGCCTCCTTTGATGGTTTTGGACCTTGAGCAGGATGCCAATATGCGTCCTCACTATAGATTTTTATAGTCTTTTTGGGTTGATTTTCTTGAAGGCTTATCCCTACTAATGGCAATGCCGAAGGTGGGGGTTATAGCTCTAAAATTATCTTTCTTTTTTCGCGTTGTTTGTCCTTGATCCTTTGTACTATTTCTTCTGTTCTTTTAATACAATTATTTGGACCTCTTAGTGGGAAAAAAAAAAAAGCAAATAGCAATTGGGTGGAAGCTGACTCACCTCTTGGATGAGGAAGGCCTTTTATTTTTCCTTGATGCAGTAATTTTTTCAGACCTCTAGAAAAAATCTCTTCTGCCAAAATAAAAAGAATGGGAGAAATTGGGTCATCTTGACACAATCCTCGCTCCACTCCAAAGTATCCACAGGGCCTCCATTTAAAAGACTAGAAATTCTTAAAGAGAATGAAATTTGATAATTCCAATTTAGCCAAGCATCAGAAAATCCAAACCTCCTCAAGACCTGAATGATAAAACTCCAAGAAATTATATCAAATGCTTTTTGAATATCAATCTTAGCACCCATACCTCCTCCTCTAGCAGCTGAGAACATCACATTTGCCAATTCATAGGCTAACGCTACATTGTTGTGAATCACCTTTCCTTGCTGAAACGCCCCCTAATCTTTAGAATCAAGTCTTGGAAGAAAAAAGGACATTCGAGTAGCAAAGTTTTGGAAAGCACTTTGCAGAAGAAGTTCCCCATGCAGAGGGGTCTAAACTTATCTTGAGATATAGCACCATCTACGTTGGGAATTAAAGCAAGAAACTTATTGTTGAGACCAGGATACATCTTACCAGTGATGAAGAATTCTCTAACAGCAAGCATAAAATATCCTAAAATAAATTCCCAACAACACCTGAAGAAAGACCCTAGGAAGCCCTCCGGCCTAGGCGAACTGTCAAGATCAAAGTCCCACACAACTCTTTTGATTTCAACTACTCCTGGAATCACATCCATTGTAAGGTGATCTACATCATCAATCAGACTTGGAATAGAGTCAAGCAAATCCAGATGATCAACCACTTGCCCCGCTCTTGTGAAATTCCTCATAATAGCTGCACATATAACTAACTATCCCATCTCTGTTGGAAACCATGGAACCATCAGAATTTTTCACCCTTCTAATTGTGGATTTGGTTCTTCTTATTTTTGTATAAAGGTGAAAGAATTTTGAATTTCGATCACCTTCCTTCAGACATCTAATTCTTGACTTCTCTGCCCATAACTTCTCATAATTCTGTAAAGCTACTAAGTAGGCTACCTTAGCATCCACCTCAAGAGCAAAAAAGGTGTCATCCATACCTTGAGCTTCAATTTGAGCTTAGACCAAATCCAATGCTTCTTTTGTTCGAGAAAGTTCAACATCAAAATTTTGGAAAGTATTCCGAGCCCAAGATCGAATGATTGGTTTCAAACGCTTTAATTTTTGAGTATGGATGTAAGTTGGAGAGCCAAATAATCATTGGTCCTAGGAATCTCAAACCATCTGAATGAAAGTAAGATCCTCCATCCAAAACTTATGAAATCTAAAAGGCAATTTGCTGACTTGGGGCAAGCTTCTGAAGTGACCATAATAGGATAATGGTCAGAAAAGCTTTTGAAAAGCTTCTCTGCAGAATAGTCTAGGCACAATCCTAGAAAAAAAAACTAAGCCAGGCTTCATTGCAAAACCCTTGTCAAGGACAATGGTCACATTCCCTCTATTCCTCAACCGGATAGAAGAATTTGGTCCCTCACTCAATTATGAAATTTCTCAGTTGGTTTACATGGGAGGGGATTAGATTGAGAGCGATGCGTGTCCCATGGCATAATTTTATTTGGGTTAAGGGTCTTTCCCCTCGTGCTTCTCTGTTTGGTTGGTGTGTGATGCATGGAAGAATTCCAACTCATGAAAGAGTGATGGCTTGTGCTATTTCAATGGCTTCTAGATGCTCGTTATGTCATGAAGAATCAGAATCTATGGCCCATGTATTTTTATCTTGTCGTATTTCAATAATGGTATGGTCTGATCTCCTTCAGGTGTTTGGGCTGAATTGGTTGGGTTTTCCCTCCATCCAAGAACTGTTTTCTTGGTGGAAAAGAAAGTCTCTCTCTTCTCCTTTGAAGCAAATCTGGTCTGCCTCTCTCATATTTGGCCTCTATCAGATTTGGCTAAAAAGGAACCGTAGAAGATATGACTCTAGTGATAGGCCTCCTGGCTTAATTACAAGAGCAATTTTTTTTGACTTGCAAGGGTTTGCCTATATTTCTCCAATGTTGGTTAAAAATATAAAAGAGTTACAGCTAACATCCTCCATCTGCCTTACTAGAGCGAGGCCCAGATAGGAGAGAATTTAAGAATTGTTTTGGGCACGTCCTTGAGAGGGTTGTTTCAAAATAAACATTGACGGATGCTCATTAGGCAACCCGGGCTACACGAGTGCTGGGGGAATAAGTCGAAACCATAGGGTTTATACTATGAGATGCTTTACCTACTTTGTTGGAATTGTTTCTAACTTTGATGCAGAATTCACTGCCTTCTTTGAGGCAATACAAATTGCCAAGGATCTGAATTTGAATTGGATTGAGGTTGAAGGCGATTCGCAAGCTATTGTGTGGTGCATTGTGAAAGGGTTAATTCTATGGAATCAAAGGCAAGTTTGGTATTCTTTTTTGGAATTTTTAAATAGCATCCAATGGAGTATGACTCACTGCTATCAGGAAATCAATGTAGTTGCAGATGACCTTGTGAAACATGCTACCGCGACCAGATCCTCTGTAGAATGGGACTCTGCTCCTAGATTTTCTACAAATGATATTGAGTGAGACGTAATGGAAAAGCCTAGGTTTCGGTTCTCGTAAATATTATGCTTCTTTTGAAGATGTAGTTTCAATTATTTAGATTTAATTCCCTCTCTGTTGATGGCCATGCCCAAGGTGGAGTTGGGACTTAAGTTTATTCAGATTTGTCTGTTTGGATTTCTTTGTATTATTCTCATTCTTTTTTAATATATTCTTTGCTGACCTTAAGCAAAAAAAAAAAAATCAAGCTACAAGAGTCAAACATAGCATCAAACTCCAAAGCGAAACCTAAATTGAAAGCAGCAGGCCCCTTTTCTTCATGTGTTACACCCATGCCCTAATCCGGTCTAATTTGAACTATTTTGCCAAGCCTCAGATTGGAGATAGGAAATACGATCGGGTTTTAGTGGGCATTGCCGAAGGGGTAGAGATGACCCCACATGTTCGTGTATTGTATGCCAATCTAACTGGAGGGGATTCATACCTTTCGATCCCAGACGGTAAGTAACTCGACTCCCCACACTTGATTTTCGGCACGCATCATAATTATCGAAAGGCCTTGAGCATGTTCGAGGGTAACCACCCATACGAGGCCAACCATGGGACAGCAAACTGTCTTGGCCACCAGAAACAAGCCACTGGAAGCAACCTGGGCATGAATCCGATGCCAATTTTTTATGGGTCCACAGGCTGCTGTCAAGGTTTCGATGCTCATGGCTCGCATCGTAAATGGTTTCGGATGATCCCAAATCATCCTCTACACCTTTCTCTTGATGTGAACACCTTATGGACCTAAATGTGCGGGTCTTCATGCCCCGAAACTCATTTTAACCCGATTGGTTCAAATGGGGTACAAACTAAACAGACCCTAAGGCCCAACTTAAGTTATAAGTTGGGAAATGAGTGGCATGAATCCTCATTTCCCTTGTTCCCAACGTAGGAGAGGAAGGAAGAAGAAGAGGAAGAAGGAGAAGGTTGGAGGCCCACCTTGGTGCCTGCTGCCGCCTTGTTATCGGAATCATTGTCGGAGGTAAGTACAACCTCTCATGCCACTCTCTCTCTTTATTTTGACCTAGGCAAAGCTAGGTATGGATAGAATCTTGGTGTACACACCATGTTAAGGTTGTAGGATGGGTGTTCTACCCTCTCGGGGTTGTTGCTGAGCTCAAACCAAGCCCAGTGAGCTCCAATAACATGAAATGCCAAAAGACCAACTAGGGTTTCGATCGTTCAATCGATGTATCTCCCAAACGGCTCAGTGGAATTGGGATTTTCTTGGCTTAGAATGATGCTAGGAACATCCCCTACAAACTACACGAAACAAATCCCGACAATCAGGCCCGAGCCAGAAAGCCCCAAATTGTTGGACTGTCTTGTACCTCCAACGAAAATAGCCCATCGGATCCACTGGGCCTATTTCTGATGGCATATTTCTAGTGGAAAAGGAGCCTTATGTGCTCTCTGTCACCTCCATCAAAAATAGATCTGATATTTCTAGTGAAAATGCCCTGTTTTCGGTGGTTGTTTCTGGTGACATTACTGTCATTGGGTGATAGTGTCTATATATTTTTTGGGTGACTTGTGTAGGTCCCTCCCGATGTTCCCGATGCGTACTGATGTACAATTCCCTTTGTGTCTAAGATAGTGATGCACACGTGCCCCAAAGTCAGAATTGATTTAATTGATCGGTGGCCTTACTTGAACCCCAAACCAAACAAAGATCAATAAGGTGAGGGATGGAGTGTTTATTTTTGAAATGTTTATTAATTATTTAATTGCTCACATGCTTAGAATTATATGTTTAATTGAAATTGTCATTTTATGATCATGATATGAATTGTATGGAGAAATGTATGTCCGGATCTAGTGTGGCCGAGGTGGAACCGGTACCGTGATCTCCGTGTGTTTGGATGGGTGTGTGTGTGTGAAACAGAATCCGACATGGCCGAGGTGGTACCGGTGCCGTGATTGCCTTATGCATGTTGCATTCATATATTGATTATATGCATTATAGTTAGTTGTAGTCGCGGGTTACACTTTGTGGCTAAGGTCTCACTGGTATCGTGTACTCCGGGACTGCATTTGAAAATAGATACGCTTCGTGGTCGAGGTCTTACCGGTGTTACGTAGTCCATACTCAATTGTTATTTGCATGCTAGATTAGGTAAATGGTCCCAGGTTACACTTTGTGGTCAATGTCTCTCTGGTATCATGTACCCGGGACTGTATTTGGAAATGGATTACATTTAATGGCCGAGGTCTCTCCGGTATCTTGTAATCCATACTAACTGTATCATTATGAAGGCATGTAGTATATATGTGGTTAGGTATCACTCCCTATGCTATGCACCCTTGCTAATAGGGGTTGAGATGTTAGATAACCCATTGTGATATGTTTGATGAGCCTTTTCGAAGTGCCACTCCCGTGGTATGATGTGATTGTAACCGGAGGCAGGATTTTGTCCAGCATAGCTGATGTGTTACGGGTGCTACGACTGCCAGGAGAGATTATCAGGGATTTGCTGGGTGACCCATGGACGCATACGGGGACCAACAGGCTTCTAATCACGGCTAGGGTTTGTATCGCTGCATAGTCGATGTTATTTTCGAGACGAGGATATAGCTTAATGCGCCGTAGTAGCATTCACCAAACTTAGTTTGTATTATTAGGTGAAAAATAAATGAACTGCATCACGAGTATCATGGACTATGTGTTTAATTTTCGCAATCATGCATCATAAATTATTATTGCTATCATCTTACTTGGATGTGTTTGACCCCACCCCTCACTGAGCCAGTTAGAAAGCTCACCCCACGTATACAACCCTTTTTAGATGTTGATGTAGGTACCGTGGTACCAATGGCGGGTGACCCAGTATCTTCTAGGTCGGAGTATGGTGTGAGTGACTGGTGGATACCAAAAGCGGAGGAGCACGATGAGGACTATGCTTAAGATCACTGTGCTTACGCCGCACCGTGAGATTGTACATCATATTTTGATATTTTTGGATATAGTTGTGGATTGTATATTTTCTTGAGATTATATTATATGTCTTGGATGAATGTAATAGAATAACTCGGTTATTGCTACTATATTACCATTAGATGTTTCCCCATTTTATTTATAATTTCGCTACTATACTCTGATTCCGCTGCTTATGTTGGTTTATGTTGTGAGATTATGAAAATGTTAAGGTACTGCTATCAGAGATCCTGGTAGGTTTGTGAGACAGGTACATGTCTTATTCACACCGTCGGTATTCCTAATGATAAGTTGGGTCTACTAGGAGTGGGGTGTGACATCATGTGATACTAGTATAGCATTGAAGTCACCCACAACCATCTATGAGTCAGCTATCGTAGACACTGACACTAGCTCCACCCACAAATTCCTTCTGATAGCCCTGAAGTTACTTGCATGAACAACTAAGACTATTATTTTTTTACTCTTCCAATCCACAGCGACTGAAATTTGTTGCTCTAAGATCGAAACTGAAGTAGGCTTTGGAATGCCCCTTCTCCATAGCACCGGAGTTTGAAACTTTAGAATCCCCGGAGTTGCAAATCAAGTCCGCCTCAAATCCTAGCTTTCTAAAAAAATGAACGAGGAAAGAGGAGGGATCTATAATAGGCTCAGCCAGACATAGCAAATCTGGACTCTTTTCTCCAACAAGCTTCCTCAGAGCCATATGCGTTGAGGCTTTCTTGAAACCTCTCACGTTCCAAAAAAGGACCTTTATGAATTATTTCTTAAAGGTCGTAATACAGCCAGACCTCCTGGTCTGCTACATAGTGACAACTCATTTCCCCTTTCTGTGCCTAGCACCTTCCCTCTCAACCGTCTCAGCTACAGCCATCAAATCATCAGCTAAAGAAATCTCAACATGGTGAACTTCCACTATTTCCCTCTGTATAGAAGACTGCGGAATAGATGAAATAATTGCATCAACTTCATTTTTTGATCCTCTTGAGTCAGCAACACTCTTTGTTTCAGAAGCCCCACGACCAAGAGAACCAAAAGGCTTCTGGTTCAACCCAGCAGTTCCCTGGGTCGGGTTTGACCCACTATCACACCCTCCTTACACATCTTCATCGAGCCGACCCATACTAGAGATTTGCACAACCTCGTTCGATATGGGAAGCACGACCTCAATATTTTGAATCTTATCTTGAATGGGAGATCCGTTAGAGTCAATATCTCCAATAATATTAGGAAGGTCCCTAATTGGCTGGGAACATTCCACAAAGGATCATTCCCTAATTGTCGTTGAAGGATCCAGTTGGGACACAACCGCCCCCACTCCACCCCATCGGCGCCACCACTACTGTAAGCAGCCCTTCCACCACCACCATCGCAAATCACCCTGCCCTCGTCGCCACTTCTCTCATTACAACCTCCAACAGCCTCATCAGGCGCACCGTCCCCATTGTCATTTATGTAGGATTTATTTTCTGATATGTCCCAATTGATCATTGATTGGGTTCCATTATGGAAACCCAATATTTGATTTGATTGCCAATTAGCTTGGATTCCATTAAGGATACCCACCTTATTAGTTTAGTTACAAATAGGAAAGATTGTTCTCTAATTGATTGGCCTACCTAAATGGGAGATGGGCATTGTGTTGTTAAAGGAGACTATGTCCCCTCTTGTATGGTTATATATTAATCTCACCCATTAGAGAAGTGCATTGAGAAAATACCAAGGGGAGAAACCTACTTCCAACAAAAAGAAGAAGGTTGCTTATTCGTGCAAGGACAACATTAATGGCTGCATCAAGCTCTGCTGGAAACAACACGCCATCGACGATGAATGGTATGTCATTTTTCCTCTTTTAGATTGAAATGGTTCATATTGTATTGGCAAGATCCTTATTACGATTTAGGAATTATTATGTTTTAAATTCTATCAGTGGAATCAGAGTTTGGGTTTGCCAATAGGTTATGGATCATTTTAAAATTAAGATCAACCAAGAAAGTACCTATTTTTTTATTGAAATTATTTATTATTGGGTATACTCCATTAAGGAGGCTAAAATCAACCAGGTCATAGGTTGAAATCAATCATTAAAAGGGTTGTAATAATTGGTTCTATAAATATGATTTTTATGTTGAGATTGAGATGAGGACTTTCCCATTATAAAGCATATTTTATTGGATTTTCTAAATTCTTTTAATGATTTAAGTATTGAGCTTTTCTTCTTTAATTTTATAGTGACTGGGTTTTATTTATTTATTAGGTGATTCGGATATGGGCTTTAACCCATGTAATGTTTGATTCAAATCAAACTTAAACACATTATTGTAGCCCGTTAAGCTCAATAGCTCATTAAGGGGTTTATTTGATCCAAAATCAAATCAAATTGAATCAAACCAAACCAAATCAATTTGGTCCGAATTGGGCAGGGTTGACCCGAACCCGACCCGATGGGTTGACCCATGACCTGACCCATCGACCTAGATTTTTGACCTGCCAGATCGGCTGATGACCCATCGAAATCTGGTCACAGTCGGTCAACTTTTTTGCGATGACAAGAATATTTCGACAGACTTTGTTTTCTTTAATATATATATATATATATATTTGTAAATTGAAAAAGAAATTAGCCTATAAATCTATTTGTTTTGATTTATATATATTTATGTTTCTTTATGTTTCAAGAAAAATTTTTGTGTTCTGTTCTAGAATAGTATTCTGTTTCTGTTTCTATTTTGGAATGGTTTTCTATTTCTATTATTTATGTCATTAAAAAATAAATTAAAAAAATGAAAAAAAAAAATTACATGTGTTTCTATTTATTTGTGATCTATTTATGGTAATGTATGTTTTCTGTTTCTGTTTATGAAAATGAGCATGTTTATGTGCTGAAACTTTAAGTAATAAGAAAACATATATTAGGGACAAACTTAACCCTTTTGTGAAGAAATTATTTATATGATAGAATCATTAAATAAGCACTTCTGCTGTGATTATGTATTCATTTAGAATTCGTTTTTGATTCCATCTTTCCCTATGTTTGCTATTATGGGAGAACTTTAAGATAACATATTGATGACCCTAGTTGCATTACACTTTGGGATAATTAAATAAATTGTTTAATGATGTCATAAATGAATAGATATTGGAATTTTAGGGATAAAACTAAGAAAACTAATGATTCAATTGCCGCCAAAGCGGATCAATCATGAAAATTCAAGGTGATTGAACTAAAAATAACTGTATCCAAACATCATTAAATAAATGACATCATAAAACCTTATTTTAAGGCATGAATGACATTCATATAGCTGAGAAGAGTGGGAGTATCCAAAAGTACACACTTCTCTCAATTGTATTGAATTTAACTGTTAGCCTTAAATATAAATGAAATTTTATCCCACAATTATTGCAATTAGTTTAGGGTATTAGTTCATGCAATTAGGTTGAATGGGAGTATCCAAAGGTACACGTTTCATCATAATTGTGATGGTCATAACTATTAACCCTAAACATAAATGTCATACATCAAATTAAAGATAATTTTTTAAGACATTGTGATAAATCATTAGTCCAACAGTTGAGTCAAGATGGGAGTGTCCAAAGGCACACATCTTTGCTTGACTGTTTGGATAGATTTCTAGTCCTAAAGGTGACTTCCAACACCTATTGAGTGAACCACTAGCATATTACTTTCTTGATCCCGAATGATAGATTGTACTGATATAATAGGTTGCTCTTTCTAGAATTACAATTTCTAGCATTATTGAAACTCAAAGCATTATTAATATGTTAGCATGAATTTATGTTTTCTTTCATAAGGACTATCACCTATGGCTATCCCTAATTCCATCCCCATCCTTACTGGCTCAAACTTCTCAGACTGGCACGAGGAGCTGATATACGATCTGACTGTTGTCAATCATGACTATTGTTTAGCACTAAGAAGCCAATTGATCTCGCTGATAAGAGTACTGCAGATGAGATCAGTCTTCATGAGAAGTGGACACGATTATACCAGTTATACCTTTTGTTTATCAAGAAAAAAATTGGAAAGGTTATCAAAGGATCGATCCCTGACTCTACTGATGCAAAGACATATCTGGCGTCTATTGAAAAGCAGTTCTCTACCATAGACAAGTCTCTTACAGGCACACCCATGGCCAAATTAGTGAATATAAAATATAATGGCAGCAGTGGCATAGCTGATCACATCTGTGAAATGGCAAACTTATCTCCACAACTGGCAAAGATGGACCAAATATTGAATGAACCTTTCCTAGTTGGGTTGATCATTCAATCTCTTCCTCAGAAGTTTGAACCATTCAAGATCCACTACAACACAAATAATGATAAATGGGATCTGAATGAGATTCAGAGCAAGTGCATTCAGGAGGAACAAAGATTAAAGTAGGCAGGAGGACAAATAGCTAACATGGTTTCACATAAACGTAAGAAGGGAAAGAACTTTAAAGCTGCACCAAAGAAGCATACATCCAATCCACCTACTGACAACAAGAATTCTGGGAAAATGAAATGCTTCTTCTGCGTAAGGAGGGACATCTTCGTAAGGACTGTCAGAAACGTCGAGCTTGGTTTGAAAAGAAGGGTAATAATTCTATCCTAGCTTGTTTTCAAATCAATCTCATTGGCATTCCTTGTAATACATGGTGGATTGATTCTGGTGCAATAGTGCATATATCGAATTCCATGCAGGGATTCCTTTCAACTCGAAGCCCAAGTCCCAATGAGAGTACCGTCTACATGGAGAACAGGAGGGAGTCTGCAGTTTGAGCAATCGAAACTTGCTGTCACACCCCGTTCACACTGAACCGGAGCGGTGACCGAGTTAACACCGGTTAACCCAAACCTGCCAGAATCATCAGATATTGTATTCCACCACAGCATACGCACAACTAATATAAGTTCATCAAATCAGCGGAAGTCTAAGTTTTACCTGTGAATAAATCCTATATACTTGATACCCGAATTGTGATAAAATAATTATATGCATGTGGGCCCGAAGGCATGATAATTACACAATAAAAGTACAATTCATATATCAAGTATATACTGGAAATCATCAAAATAATCAGAGTACACAGCTCGGCTCGGTATCAAGGCTAGAGCTCAGCTCGGCATCAGAAGTGGAGCTCAGCACGGCCTCAAAGGTGGAGCTCAGCTCGGCCTCAGAACTGCTGTCCCGCAGCACAACTCTCGCACTAGCAGTCGGCATCGTGCTCTAGCTCCTTAGGGGTCCACCAGTCCTCTTCAGAAAACTCGACTGTGGGACCCACCCCATGCTCCTCAGATGTATGACCTGCAAAATCATCTAAAAAGGGGTGTACACGTGGGATGAACTCACTAGCTCAGTAAGTGGTAAGATGGACCACACACAACAGTCCACACATCACAACACATCATATGCACTACATGCCATGCTATACATTTTAAATCACATCCACCTAAGCAACATTACTAAGTCCTTGGTTTTAGTGCTACTACAACCACAGTGCGCGTATACTCCGGGTACGAGCAGCGAACTCCCTCCCGTGATACGCCCATAGGGCTGTCGGAGAAGGCCCACCGTGAGTACTCGGAAAAGTAAAGACAATGCCGTCCACCGGCTCTCAACAGAAATGTAAATGACTGAAAATAAAGGTGCTGACTCCAGTAATTTAAAAGCAGTACGATTGGCCCTCTTGAATGTACCACCGGGGTTGCCGACTGTCCTACATGACTCGTCGGGCGTTATGTCTAACCGCCACAGTGACCCGACGACCGCGACCACTGCTTCCCCCCAAATGATAACCCAACACCTTAACCCCTGTTGGGAAGGGTCGTAGCACGGGATGGTGAAAATCCTAATACCGCATGCTCCTATATGACATTAGTACGATTGCATAGTACCACCGTGTCCCATTCCACGGGCCACCAATGCATTCGTTTCCAAGCCGACTACGGCATCTAGTTTATCAATGCATTATGCACAATGATGTCCACAGTCAACATATAAACATCTCATTCAATTGGTGTTTGAAAAGTAAACATAGCACATATGCACATCAATGTGTGGAATGACTAATCTACATAGCATATTCATGATGACATGACTAGATTAGATATAATTAAATGAATGTCAAACAATGCCTTGAAACAAGGCCAAACGTCCTCTCCCCACTTACCTGTAGCGTACAAGGATTCCCGTTCGGTACGGGTGAGATCCGGTGCGAATCGGGTAGGATTTAGTGAACCTAGCATAATTGAGCGGGGTTAGTACTTCACCATTTTAGGATCAAAATTAATGAAATCCGATGTCAAAATCATGTTTAGAATGTCAAAAGAAGGTCACACGTCCGATTTGGGTTCGATCGGACATAAGGATCACCTTCGGGGCCACACGGGGGGTAGTCTGGCCCACCGGTCCTACCCACCAGTTGTGATCGGCGGGTAGGGGCCCGCTGGTATGGCCCGCCGGTTGTACCCGCCAGTTGGGCCAAGAGCCCCTGCTAGGACCGGTGGGTAGGGGCCCGTCGGTTGGGCCTGAAGGCCCCCCTGCCTTCTCAAGTGGGTACCCACAGGCGGGTAGGGGCCCACCGGTTGTACCCACCGGTCTTGGCGGGAAACACCCTGTTTCTTCCCAACTTTTTCCATTCTTTGGGGATTCAAATGGGGCTTTTCCCCACCCATTCTTCACACCTTCAAGGTCCTATAGGATGGTTCTAACCTAGATCTAGGTTAGATTCAAGTGATGGGAAACCATCTTACCTTCCTTGCTCAAGAACGACTTCAAACCCTCCAAATCACTTCAAACTCACAATGCTTCTTCCACCTTGTCAATATCTCTTCAAATCCTTCAAGATAAACACATAAATCATCTATTAAACCTTAGATTCATCATTTCAAAGGGGATTTACAAGATCTCAAGAAACCATACTCGAATCAAGGGTTTAAAGCTTGGATATGGTGAATGTTCACCAAAACCCAACTTTGCTTACCTCTAACTGTAGATCTAAAGTTGAAGATCACTCTCCCGGCGCCGGAATGGGAGGATCAAGCTTCGGCACCGCTGAATCCCTCTTTCCTTCCTCTTCCTTCTCTTCCTTTCTTCTTCCCTTTCTTTTCTCTCTCCTCTTTACTATCCTCACCAACGTACGGGTGACATAAATGGAAAGAAAAGAAAAACATAAAGCTATATATACTATTTCTAATTAAGTGAATAGTGCACATGGATGGGTCACTCAGGTGGGTGGGTGCACCCACCTGTCCTACCCACCTGAGGCCAAAACTTGGGATTTTGACCGGGTTCGGGCCTCGACGCGAACCCCACCCTCGGCATACGATGTAGCATATGTATATATCTTAAAATACGGCTACAATACCTACTTTATCCGTACATAGCCTTATGGTAGGTGCATGTACACGGTTTGGGCACTCCCGTCTTTTCTGGCACTAGCTCGGACTTGTCGGGCCAGCCGGTGTTTAAGGTCACCCGTGCCATCATAGCCCATAAGGAACCCGCTCTAATTCCCTCTGGCTCGGTTCCTGCATGGTTAAACCGGTTCAACCGCTTAATCAGACCGGGTTTAAAAAGTAGGGTATTATACTTGCAGACTCATAATGGATACCGGATACCAGTTGGACTTATTAGATGCTCTCTATGTCCCCTCTATTTCTAGAAATCTTGTTTCTTTATCAAAACTTGATTCTGAGGGTTATGACTTTATGTTTGGGAATAATGTTTTTAAAGTTTATAAAGACAATAATCTAGTATTTACTAGATATTTATGTGATGATCTTTATAGATTTAATTTGGATTCTGATTTTGAAGATTCTTTGCTTACCTGCATGTGAATGTTGGAACTAAACGTAAATTCAATAATAATGTTTTCTCAACCTTGTGGCATAGACGTCTAGGTCATATTTCTAGACCTAGGATAGAGAAGTTAATGAAGGAAGGTGTATTGCCTATTTTGGACTTTATTGAATTTGGTACTTGTATAGATTGCATAAAAGGTAACAATCTAGGACAAATAAAGCTATTGCCACAATGAGTGATAAATTGTTAGGATTAATTCATACAGATATGTGTGGACCATTTGACCCTTGCATTATTGGTGAGACATATTTTATCATCTTTATTGATGATTACTCACAGTATTGTTACGTCTACTTGTTGAAGGAAAAGTCTGAAAGCTTAAATGTCTTTGAGACATTTTGGCTAGAAGTCAAAAACAAGTTGCACAGAAAGATCAAGAACATGAGATCTGATAGAGGGGGTGAGTACTATGGTAGACATACGGACCTAGGGCAAGTTGAGGGACCATTTTCCTGTTACCTCAAATCGAAGGGTATCACTCCCCAGTATACAGCTCCTAGTACACCTAAACAAAATGGAGTTGCAGAAAGGCGTAATCGTACCTATAAGGATATGATTCATAGTATGATAAGCAACTCATCACTGTCTGAGTTTTTATGGGGTGAAGCTTTGAAAATAGTTGTGTATATCTTGAATCAGGTTCCCAGTAAGTCAGTTCCTAAAACTCCTTATGAGCTATGGACGAGAAAGATACCCAGTTTGAGACACTTACACGTATGGAGCTATCCAGCTAAAGCCAAATTGTATAATCCACATGAAAGGAAACTTGACCCTAGGACCATTAGCTGCTACTTTGTTGGATACTGCCAATAGTCAAAGGGATTCAGGTTCTATACGCCCAAGCATAGTACTAGGTTTGTGAAAACTTCAATTGCTAGATTCTTAGAGGATGGCGACATCAGTGGGAGTGTCAAACCACATAATATGGTATTTGAGGAGCTCCAGGTTACACTACCAGCTCCTGTACATTATGATGACATTGTTATTTCACATATTACTACTGGTAATGATCTTGTGGAACAACAAACTACAGAGGATGTACCACTCCATGAGGATGTTGTCACTGAGAATACTGTGGATTTACCTCCACCTCAGTCAGAAGTACAAGGTAGACCTCAGAGAGTGAGGAGGTCTGCTATTTTGGATGATTATATAGTGTACCTCCAAGAGTTTGAATTTGATATTGGAATCAAGGATGACCCCTTAAATTGTTCACAAGCTACAAATGATAATGATTCTAATAAATCGATAGATGCTATGAAAGACAAGATAAAATCCATGAGTGACAATAAAGTTTGGGAACTCGTTGAACTACCTTCGGGATCGAAAGCGATTGGTTGTAAATGGGTATTTAAGACCAAGCGTGACTCAAAGGGTAAAGTTGAACGGCATAAATTCAGATTAGTCGCAAAAGGTTTCACTCAGATGGAAGGCATTGACTACCATAAGACCTTCTTTCCTATTTCTAAGAAGGACTCACTTAGGATCATTTTAGCATTGGTGGCTCATTATGACCTGGAGCTTTACTAGATGGATGTGAAGACGGCATTCTTGAACGGGGATTTAGAGGAAGAAGTCTACATGAATCAACCAGAAGGATTTAGTGTACAAGGAAAGGAAAGTTTGGTGTGTAGATAAAAGAAATCAATCTATGGACTTAAACAAGCTTCTAAACAGTGGTATTTAAAGTTCAACCACATCATTATGTCTTTCGGATTTGTAGAGAATACTTTTGACAAGTGTATATATCTGAAAGTCAATGGGAGCAAGTTTATATTCATGATCCTATATGTAGATGATATTTTACTTACCAGCAATGATCTTGGTTTGTTAAAGGATACGAAAACATTCCTTTCTAAGAACTTTGAAATAAAGGACATGGGCTTGGCATCTTTTGTTATCGGTATGGAGATATTTCGAGATAGATCTCGCTAGGTGCTTGGGCTATCACAAAGAGCCCACATTGATAAAGTTCTTGAGAGATATGGTATGAAGACTTGTAGATCTAGTGCTGCTCCCGTGATTAAGGGTGACAAGTTTAGTTTGAGCCAATGTCCGCCGAATGATCTGGAGCAAGAACAGATGAAAGACATTCCCTATTCTTCAGCTGTGGGAAGTCTTATGTATGCCATGACTTGTACTCGTCCAGATATTAGCTTTGTAGTTGGGATGCTAGGCAGATATGTCAATAATCCTAGTATGGATCACTGGGTGGCTACCAAGAAGGTGATGCGTTATTTACAAGGAACGAAACACTACAGGCTTACTTACAGAGCAACTAATCAGTTGGAAGTGATCGGTTATTTAGACTGAGTTGCCTCAATAGCAAAAAGTCTACATCTGATTATGTCTTTCTACTTGCTGGTGGGGCAATTCTTGGAAGTCCAAGAAACAGACTTGAATCTCCACTTCTACCATAGAAGCGGAGTTCGTGGCAAGCTTTGAGGCCACATCAATGGAGATTTTGTTACAGAATTATATCTCTAGGCTTCGGGTTGTCGACTCCATCATGAAGCCGCTGAAACTTTACTGTGACAACGTTTCCGTTGTGTACTACTCCAAGAATGACAATCATTCTAGCAGAGCTAAGCATATTGGAGTGAAGTACAACTTTGTGAAGGAAGTTGTTCAGGAACAGAAGGTGTCTGTATCTCATATAAAGACAACAAGTCTGATGATTGCAGATCCGTTGACCAAGGCAATGGCGCCTAAGCTCTTTGTAGATTTTGTATCTGATATGGGTCTTACTAGAGTTTGATGTAGTGGTCACGTTTTATTATAGACTCCCTTTATTATTTGTTATGATCATATTTATGAATGTTCCTAATCATTTCTCATTTCTACCTTTGTGTATACAATTATTGCAATATGAATGAGATATTATTGTTTGGACCGTTTATTAATTATTTTACTATTTACGAACCGGTTTGGGTGGGATTGTTGATACTATGATTGTGGAAGAGAATGTGTCGACTGATAAATGATGCACAACCTCCATAGTTCTTATCAATAGGTTCATTCATTCAAGGTATTATTGAATGCAACCAAGGATGGGGTGTTTTGTTAAAGTGGCCACATTGAGTTGTTTTTTAAAATTGTTAGAATCCAAGAATTGTTGTTTTAACAAACAAATCTTTTAACTTGTTTTTCAAAAAATAAAACTTGGGTTGTTGTGAAGTGGTCAAATGGTCCAAGTGGCAAACTGTAGGATTTATTTCCTAATATGTCCCAATTGACCATTGATTGGGTTTCATTATGGAAACTCAATATTTGATTTGATTTGATTTTCAATTAGCTTGGATTCCATTAAGGTTATCCATCATATTAGTTTGTTTACAAATAGTGAAGATTGCTCTCTAATTGATTGGTCTACCTTAATGGGAGATGAGCATTGTATTATTAAAGGAGACTAGGTCCCCCCTTGTATGATTATGTATTAATCTCACCGATTAGATAAGTGCATTGAGAAAATAAGGGGAGAAACCTACCTCTAACAAGAAGAAGAAGGTTGTTCATTCATGCAAGGACGACATCAATGGCTGCATCAAGCTCCGTTGGAAACAACACGCCATCAACGGTAAACGGTATGTCGTTTCCCCTCTTTTAGATTGAAATTGTTTATAGTGTATTGACAAGATCCTTATTACGATTTAAGAATTATTATGTTTTAAATTCTATCAATTTATAGTATTTCCCTTATCAACGAAGACTGCTCCAAGCACAGCCTGATTTTGGGCTTTCCTTTGATTCTCAGCCAACCTCCTTCAAATAATTTGTAATCTTATTTTTTGCCATCTTAGCATGACACAAATTTTTCCTACAATTTTTTCCTATGAACATAATAGTGTTGTTTCACATATATGCTCGAAAAGTGTCCATGACACTGACAGCTTTTAATAATAATATAAAGAATACTAGTTTCAACTTATTTATGTTTTATACACCTCTCTTGATAAATTTTTGGGAATAATATAATAGGAAATTGAAAGAATATGTGAAGTTCAAAATTCACTTATGTGTCGTCTAAACACTTTCTTAATTATAAATCATTCTATTTAGTTATTAAGATTTACTTTACTTTACAAACAACTCCGTTGAATTGAAAATTAAAATAAAATTACATTTGAAAAGCATATTTGAAAAGTTAGGTTTTAAACCGCCACTAAAAAATGTCTCAATAAGACCCGAACACCAACGTTTGATTAAAACGCCTCTATTGATTTCTGAGATGACATTCTACCGAAAAGAATAAATAAATAAATAAAATAAAATTATGACATGATATATGTAAGCGTTTCACGTTAGTAGAAACTGCACATTTGTCTACTTCAGAGGCTTTTCGCTGTCACCTCTGAAGCTAGACTTTGTTGTAATGAGTAATGAGATTCTATCTTTCCATGATTTCTTTGCTGAATTTATTATGTATTTCAGTGGAATCGTATGCTTCCGTCGTTCATGATTTATGTGATATATGCAACAAAGGGAAACATAGGAGAAAGGAAAATGTACTGAAACTGAAACTAAGCCTCAAACTCGAACTTCGCCTGTTTTTATTTCATCAGAAAAAAGAAGAGCTATCGAAAGCTCAATTCTCTTTATTTATTACATACTCGCAGGCTTGACCAGTTACTCACTTGCTACTAGGATGCGCTTAGCTTCCTCTACCTGGTCATATCGTCCACGTTGCTGCTCCTCACAGCGTCGATGGCACTGTTGCCGCTGCTGTGGGTCTCTTGCCTGTTGGCAACGTCGCTGGCATTGCTGGTATTCTCTCTGTCCATCTCTCTCCTCGCAGCGTTGTTGGCATTGTTGTCGTTGACGTGGGTCTCTCTCATGCTGCCTGCAGTGCTTCTGGCATTGTTGGTATTGTTCTTGAGGATCACGCTGGCCATATCCCTCATCGTATTGTTGCTGCTCTTCATATCTCTCCTCACAGCGTCGTTGGCACTGTTGTCGCTGACGAGGGTCTCTTCCTTTCTGCTGGCATTTCCTCTGGCATTGTTGGTATTCCCTCTGTGGATCCTGTTGGTTATCATACTTGGACCAATCTATATCCTCTTCAAATCTCTTATCGCACTGACTCACACACCGACGCATCTGGCCTGATGTCTCCAACTGCATGCATTGCCGTTTGCACTCCTCATATTCCTGCCTGTCAAATTCACTTTCAGCAAGAGACACTGTCGTAGACAGAAGGAAGAGGGAAAGGAGAAACAGAAGAGAACATAAATTTGATGTTTTGATCGCCATTTTCATAAAAGAAAGAGACTTTGCTGGGTGAAGAGAGTGAGTGAAGCTGTGGCTCTATTTATAATGGCGAATTTGGAAACTCCATTCCATTCGACATGCAGGTATTCCACGTGTCTATCTTATTCGGCCACATCGCTCTCCTATTAAAGGATCGTGCTCGTCACGTGGCATCAAGTAGGGTTAAGACTTAACAGCACGAAGCGACGATCACAACGATGGCGGCTTGAATGCCACATGTGACTGTAAACTCTCGAACTGTGGATCGTCTGTGGAGATTGGAATTTACTCAAACATGCTCTAATGTTGACATCTGTCAAAATAAACTGGGTACATGCTGGCAGTTTTTGTCGTCTAGAGGATTACTGTCCCTACCACGTGATCTTGTCCTAATGCATGCGAGCCCATATACTCTGCTAATTCGACGTGTGGAAACTTAAAGAGGACTTGTGGATTTCCACTTTTGTTTTTTATCAAGATCAACACCCTTATGATGGAAATTTTTTTACCGCTATGTAGGTTTGAGCTAAAGAAATAGAATAATTAATTTTCTTTTAGGGTTTATAAATATTTTCTTAGATTCACAAATATTCTCCTTAAAAATATATTTTAAGATTTCATTTCTTAAATTATCATGGAAAAAAAATTGACTTCTAGCCAGATTGCAGTTGCAATTCTTGCTAACAGAGAAAGAATAAAATGATTCACCTCTCTTTAGATTTTTTTTTTTTTTTGAGTGAATGAAAATATATTAAAGAAAATAAAAAAGGAAATACGAAACTAAGCCATAGGCTATCCAAAGGCCAAGGCCCAAACAAATGAAGAACCAAGGGGAGGGGATCAAACAACCATCAAGGGGGATACAAGAAAAACTAGGGGTGGGGGTAGATAACATACCAAGAAAAGAATGGAACACTAAAAGCAGGGGGAGATAAGAAATAAAATAAAAGAGGCTTCATCAAAATTAGGGGGAAAGGGAGACAAGTGGAAGATCCCAAGCCAAAGCAAGGTGCATATTTCTAAAAGAATCTGGGCACCTGGCACACCTATAAAGGATTTTATTCCTCACCTTGAAGGCAATGGCATTCCATATTTGATCAATAGAACGTGAAGAGGAAGTTCATCTCCTTTTATTTCTTTCCCACCAAATATGGTGAATTTCTGTACAAAAAACCAACTTACCTACAATATCACAAAAAGTTTTGCCATTGAATTTTTTCAAGATCCACCTCCATTCCCTGTCAAAAGAAAGGATAACTCTAGGGAGGGGCCAACATTTCCTGAGGATACCATTCCAAACCGACTTGGAAAAGGGATAGGAGAAAAAAAGATGATCCACACTTTTTGTGGAGTTCCAACAAAAGCAGCAATTAGGAATGGCTATATTTCTTTGAAGAAGAAACTCCAAAGTGGGGAGGGATTTAGTCATAGCCCTCCAAATAGTAAAGGAATACCTAAGGATAGAAGAACTAAAGCAAATAAATCTAAACCATGGAACAACAGGAGTTCTAATGAGCACCAGATTCCAAGTAGTAGAACTGGTGAATTTATTAGTAGAGTTATCCCATTGAATAGAATCCCCACCACACCTAGGCCTAAAGCGAATATTGGGGAGTTTCTTCCAAACCTCTATGTGAGAGAGAGAGAGAGAGAGAGAGAGAGAGGGAGAGAGTTACCAGGGCTAGGAAGCCAATTCCCATTTCTCAAGATGAAGAAAACCTTAGCAAACCTATCTAAACTGGCATCATATCTAATTTTGTCACCATATTTTAAAATAAGGACACTAGCAGGACGCCAATCGTCAAGCCAAAGAAATGTGTTTGAGCCATCATCAATAAAAGATCGAATTTTCTCAGACACAAAATGCCTATATTTAATAATTTTGATCCAGGCCCTAGAAATATCCAATGGATAAGGGGCAGTCCAAATCGAGTCAGACTTGAGATATCCAGAATACACCTGGTCAACCCAAATGCTCTTCTTACGAGAGGCAATATTCCAAATAAGCTTAACAATCCCTGAAATATTACACTCTTTAACTCTACAAAGACCAAGACCCCTTTCCCTTTTGGAAGATAGACCTTACCCCAACTAATGGGATGGAGAAAATTTGCACTATCCTGGCCTTTCCAAAGGAAGAAAACCATAAGATATTCGATATTTGAAGAGATAGAAGCTGGAAGCCCAAAAACCCCAGACCAAAAAATAAAGGATTTTTGCATAACTGATCTAATGAGCTCAAGGCGACCAGCAAAAGATAGAAGTTTACTTTTTCAAAGTTGAAAGCCTATCAAGAATAGGAGAACAGTGATGAGCAGCAAACTTCGAGAAAATTAAAGGCAATCCTAGATATGTGACAGGAAGGTGGCCTTAGTAATGTCCAATATTGCACTAAGTTGCTCCTTAAGATGCACAGACACTCCTCCAAAGAAGGAAAGAGATTTATGAGGATTGATAGAAAGCCCAGACATAGTAGAGAAGGAGGCTAAAGCATCAGAAATAGCAGACACAGAAGAGAGCAAGGAAAATATCCTCCTAGATTTTCGTATTTTTAGAATACTCTGTATGATTTTATTTCTTTGACTGCTAGAAGTAATTGCAATCTGGGCAACAGTCAAATTTCATTAGGTGTTACAATCAAAGGCATGCAGCAACTAAATTTTATTTCATATAATACAATTTGACATCGATCTAATATCAATACTCACTCTACTCTTCTTCTTTCTTCCAATTTCCCACGTCAATCCATTAAAAATATTGATACCAATATCAACCATTTCAGTATAGAATCAATACCATGATCAGTATCGATATGCATCAACCAACCAAAAAATTAAGTAGAGACTCAATATTGTCTCCAACTGATTACTATATCATCATTGCACCATATTATCATATCGTCCAATTCTCACCAATACATTGTATCACAAATCACCTGGTGGCTAAGCTCTTAAAGAATTTTGTTTTCTCTAGCCTATATGAGTGAATTCAAACAGAGCTTTGTTGTGTTGAGCTCCAAGCAGATATCACCTAATCGTCATGGTTAAGACTCTCCAAAACCTTTAATAGTTTTTTGTCCGATACGGCCGTATATATCACTTTAGGGTTCACCATCTCGATGTTACACACGTCGACATGCATGCAAACCCTAGCCTATCTTCACACACACACACACACAAAAAAAAAAAAAAAAAAAAAACCCTAGCCTATCTGTTCATTTCATATATATCTTCTCGATCTTCCTCTATAAAATCGTTCTTGGTTTTGGTTTCATTTAAAGCTCTGTCTCTCTCTGCGTAAATCTCAAATGACGTATTTTTTCAAAGCCAAGTTTCTTTTACTTCTATTTTTCCTATCCCTTCTATCTGCAAACTTGATTCTAGCCTTCGAAAGAGAAGATCTAGAGCTTCAGAGGTGCCAGCACCAATGCAAGCATCAAGAGAAGTTCGACGAGAGACAACAGAGAGAATGTGAGCAAAGGTGCGAAGACTACCTCGAGGAGAAACAGAGGCGACAGCATGTAGAACAGCGACGCGAACAAGGATACCAAGAAGAAGAAGACGGAAAGCAGTACAGGGATAATCCTTACTTGTTTGATGAGCAGAGCTGGAGGACTGTCATCGAAGAAGAAGGAGGCAGTACTAAGGTCCTAGAAAGGTTTACCAGGAAGTCTAATCTCTTACGTGGGATTGATAATTTTCGGGTTTCATTATACGAGGCAAACCCTAGGACCTTCTCGTTGCCTAACCATTGGGATGCTGAGAGTGTCTCCTTCGTTACTAATGGTACTTATAATTCAATCCCTATTTAGTTTCATTAATTCATTCTTAATTAATGGGTTCTAATCATTAATTTATAATGGGTAGGATATGGGACGATCACCCTTGTGAAGAATAATAACAGAGAGACATTCAATATTAAACGTGGAGATATCTTAAGGATCCCTGCTGGTACCATTGTCTACTTGGTCAACAAAGACAAACAAGAGAAGCTCCAAATCATAGATGCCTTCTCCATTCCAGGTCACTTTGAGGTTGTACTGTGACTCGTTTTAGGTTATTTGAGAATTTTGATTGATGGTTGGTTGAAATTTCTTGTGTTTTGTGTTGTAGACATTTTTCGGCCTAGGAGGGAAAGAAAATCCGGAATCATATTTCAGGGCATTCAACACTGAAATTCTTGCAGCTGCTTTTAATGTACATAGCAGGGAGAAGGTGGAGAGGTTGTTCGGGGAAAGAAAGAAGGGAGTGTTTTTGAGAGCTTCAGAGAAGCAGATCAGGGAATTGACCAAACATGCATCGTCTGAAGGAGGGATTTGGCCTTTTAGAGGAGGAGGTAGACCGAGAGGGCCCTTTAACCTGTTCGACCAACGGCCCTCCACTTCCAATAATTTCGGAGAGCTCTACGAGGCTAAGCCTCACGAGTTCAAGCAGCTCCCGGAGCTTGATGTTGGGGTTTCCTTTGCCAACATCTCCCGTGTAAGAATAATTTTTTCCCCTCATTGCATCAGAGAGAGGGAGGGAGGGAGGGAGGGAGGAAGGGAGTTTGTTCCTAGCCCGAGCCTACCCAAACCCACCCTAAGCTCCGAAGAGGCCTGGGTTGAGATGGTTTGGCATCATGGCATATCAAGTAAGGGTCTCATGGACCGGGTTGGGCTGGATTTCTTAAAACCCCAGTCCAATCCTAAGGTTTTTGAACTCAACCCAAGCCCAATCCAGCCCCAGATTGGGCTAGGATATCTCAGTCCAGGCCCAGCCCTGATGGATCTTGATTAGGCTGGGCTTAGCCTAACCTAACCCAGCCCAGTACTATTGGTTACTGGTTGCTTGATCTCAACACATTGCAAAGGTCAAAGACCAAGGTTTTCATATACGTAGATTGCGGAAAATGAAAATGAAAGATTTTTTGCAAATCTTTTTCTGTAAGTACCCATTTATAATTATTGATAGATTTAATTTATTATCTACTTAATATGCAAGGTTGGGTTGGGTTGATATCTCAACATAGGCCCCTCCCAACTTGGTTCGGGCTTGAAATTCTCAACCCTAGCCCCAGCCCTGTTCAGGCTCAGGGCGGATTAGGGTGGGTTTCGATTTCGATTGATCGGGCTTTTTTGACACTTCAAATGTTAAGGTTAGAAATTTTTTTATCCAAGTCAGGACCGGTCAGATTAGGGTTGAGGTTTCAAACTGAGCCCAACCTCGCTTAGCATGATCTTGTCATCGTCGTCTTCTTCCCAGCCCAATCCAACCCAGTCCCTCATTTCCCTTCCCCTCTCAGGCCAACCCCATCTAGCTAAGGGGGCATAGGATTGAGTTAGGGTTTTAAGAAGCCCGAACAATCCGATCTAATCCTATTCTTCTAAAATTGATTAGTTGTAAGCTGTTCTTGGTGTAGGGAGCAATGGCTGGACCGTATTTCAACACTAGAGCAGTGAAGGTAGCAGTGGTGGTGGACGGAACAGGCTGGTTCGAGATGGCGTGTCCCCACTACCATCCTTCAACTTCACAATCGTTCGAGGAACAGGGGCGAAGCCGACTCCAGGAGGAGGAAGAAGAAGAGAGGGAGGGAGAGAGTGGGCCCCAATATCAGAAGATTAGGGGACAACTGTCGCCTGGTACAGTGTTTGTTACACTGGTTGGTCATCCCTTGGTGGTGTTAGCATCGAACGATGAGAATCTCCAGCTCGTCTGCTTTGAGATCAACGCTGAACATAACGAGAGGATCCAACTTGCAGGAAAGGAAAACGTAATACAGCAGTTGGAGAAGGAAGCAAAGGAGTTGTCCTTCGGAGTGCCGGAGAAACAGGTAGACGAGGTCTTCAACAGTCAAAAGGAATCTTTCTTCTTCCCTGGACCCCACCATCGCCATGGTGGAGGTCACGCTTCCACGTGATCAAGAAATGGTGCCGCCGTGTAGTATATGGGTGAGACTATCGAAGTGTTTATGTACATGTGTGTGTGTAGACGGCATAGCGAGCATGTAATGTAAATCGTAATCTGGAAATCTGCGATTGTCTTGGGTTCCATGCCAAGGCGTTTCTGGTCGTTAGATGCGCGTCAGACACTGTGTTGCGTCACAGAGGAGCTCAATCAGTGCATGGAAAGTTGAAAGTTGTGTACAAGTTGGACCTTATGGAAGTATAAATAAAGAGCAGGGTTACCTATTTAAGGGTGTTAATAGATATAAATCTGGTTTAAATGGTTTAATTTGATTTTTTCTTTCTTAATGATGGAAAAAGAAATTGAATCAATATTTTTAAAGTTTGTGGTTCTCAAATTTAAATTGATTATCACTTATTTGTTTGATTTGGTTTCAAATTATACTCTTAGTAGGCTGTGTGTTTGGTAACAAAAAAAAAAAAATATATATATATATTAATTTGAGGAAAGAGATAGACAAATAAAAAATCATTGTGTAATCATTTTTTTTTTTTTTGTCTTATTATTTATTTTGTATTATTTTCTTTCTTTTCTTTTCTTGCTACCAAACATAGCCTTGGTGTACTAATTTCAAGATTTGGTGGCTGAATCATGTATATAAAGGATGTAATCGAGAAAACGGAAGAAGTATTGGATGCTCATTATGAGCAGCAATTCAATCTCTCAAATAGAATGACAAGGGTGTTAGATATAGGATTGTCAATTCCAGGCTCGCATCTAGACCCGATCAAGCCTGACACGTTTATGGCCCGACCTAGACTGGCTCGATTAATAAATGTGTTGGGTCCGACATGTTTATAAACAGGTAGTACACGATGCAGCCACCTAGCCCAACGGGTGCTCGAACGGCCTGATTTAAATTAACTCATTTAAGCCCAACTTAGCCCGACCCCTTTAATACTGCTTGTATTTTTTTATTTTTCTTAATACTATTTGTATTAGTGCTAAGGCTATGTTATATGTACAATTGAGATGATTGTGATTGTTATCTGAATATTCATCTTTTCAAGCATAGTTTAATTGATATGAACTTGCTAAACTTGGGTTGTGTAAGCATAGTTGAATTGATTTGATTTTCATGGGTTAAAGACCGAGTACCTTTGCAACTTAGCTGCTTTGCCCATCTTTAGTAAAATCCATTTTAACGATATGATCTTTCTTTACTATGCCTATATTTGCTTCATTTTATTGATATTCCTCTTTAAGCACATTTAAGAGACCAATTATAAAGAGAACTCGTTTAAAGCTCGTTTAAAGTTAAATAAGTTTATAATCAGGTTAAGACCCGTTTATGGCAATCCAATTAGAGCTCAAGACCAATCGGCCCGATTATCAATCGTACAATGTCCACCCTGCTAAACCTGTTTAATTAAATGAGCGTTCACGGTGCAGCCCTAAAAATTGGTCAAGTCTGATTAAGCTCGACCCGACCATTTGACATCCCTTGCAAGATATCACAAGGGATAGAGTCTGGAGGCTGGGTCCATATATAGATGTGAGAGGATACTTATAACAGAAGTAAAGAGGACACTTTGTTTTTTAATGACTGTTAAGAGTGAACAAGTAGGCAACACAACAAGAAACTTGTCTTTTTAGCAAAATCCATTACCAAGAAAAAAAGTCTTTTAGCAAAATCGGCTTGTGGCGCAGAGAGTCAACTCAGCCGCGTTTTCTCTCGAGTCTCAACTCTCAAGTCCATGCCTCACATTCACAGCGTAGAAGTGGCCCCAAATGTGCAAACTTGGAAATTGGACGACCTTATCTGAAGTTCTCTCTAGACTCCCAATTCTCAAGTCTCAGTTATTGGTCGGCCTCGGCGGGTAATTCACTGAAAAGCTTTGAAGTTTTCTGCAAGTTCATAAGAAGAAAGAGAAAGAAAGAGAAACCATGGCGCGTTTAGCCTCCGACTTCATCGGCCTTCACACATTGCGATTGCGTTTGCGCCCATCTCTGCAACTTTCTCAATCATTGCTGCTCTCCCAAACTTCTTTTAGGTCTCTGCGTAGAAATAACGCCTCTCGAAGATTAACTTGTATGACGAAGACAAACCCAACAGAAACTCAGACGTCGGTTAGTTTTTCCTTTAATCCTCTACTTCTATTTTTACAATTGACATCAAAATGTGATCTTCTTTCAATTTACCCATTGATTAGTAATGTGTTATGGCCGTTTGATTTGTTTCACAGAGGATAAAATATTTTATGTTCCATGACTTCAGGTAGCAATAGTGGATCTATGAATTGATTTTTGAAGTCTTATCAATTTAGATTATTCATGGCTATCCCAAACCATGGAGCTTTGGTTTTCTGTAGTTGTTTCACATATGGAAATTTTATGGACCATCAATTGCTTCTTATTGTGCACTTATGTATCTGGGTTTTGCTAGTCTCTTAGCAATGATTGTAAGGCCACACTGCATATGGGATACCGGGCAGTGGATTTATTTATTTATTTATTTGGGAGGTGGGATTAAAAATAAATTAAACTTTGTGATTTCTCAGCCACTGTGAGATTAGTAATTCCATTAAGTTTCTGAGGATGATCTTATGGAGTCTTCCATGAACTAAATATGCTTGAAAGTGAGAAAGTTCATTTGGATCTTTTAGATCGGCCTGTTGGTGTTGGAGTTGATTCACGAAAATTCTGCTTTCTAAGTAGCCTTACACTTTATGGTCCTGCATCGTTTGTAAGTCTCTTTTGTTTTCTTTAATAGCATTTTATATTTTAGTTGGATGGTTCAGTTTAAATATTTTGTTGTAGTACAATTAGTCACACTTAGGATGGTATTTTGGTGCAGAAAAGCTTTATATTAGGTCTAGTTTTGGAATTTTTCCTTTAATCCCTGATGAGATAGAGAATTTAGCATTGTGAACTTTATTGGACCTTAATGAAAAAATATTGGGCAGGAACCTGATGTTCTCTTATAACAACTAGGATTTTGTTCTCTAAACATGTGTTGGCTGATAGAATGAAGTTCCTTTTTTCTTTTCCTTTTTTTTCAACTTGTTTTATTCAGGTCTTATTCCCTTCCACTTTGGGATATTTTTAGGTTCAATGGCTATCTGTTTTATTGTACAGGAAGAGCTGCCTGTTGAACCTGATTCAGTCAAGAATAATGACAGTCAAGCTGCCTCATCTTCCCAGAGTGCTGGATTCTCTGAATTTCCAAACAAAAATATCAACAGACAGATAGCTTTGGCTTCTACAATTGTAGCTGTAGGGCTTTTCTTGTCAACAAGACTTGATTTTGGCAATGTTTCCTTGAAGGACTTATCGGCAGCAGCCATACCCTATGAAGAGGTCAGTAAATCCGCATTATACTTCCTAAATGGGGTTGAAGGCTCTGGTTTTCACCATTCAGATCCTGAAATTGAGCATCTCTCTCTCTCCCCAACCCCCTCCCTCCCCTGGAAAAAAAAAAAAAAAAGGGATATTCAGACCCTGATATATGGTTATTAGTTTTCTTGTACTATTGGTATAGTATATGGTTGTGGTCTGGGTTGAAGATGCAGAGGCTCATGTTTCCTTATAGACCATGTTGTTCGACTTAAAGACAGCTCTTGAGATAGAAACTTTCCCATCACTTTCCAAACTGGAAATTAAGGAAGATGTCTCATCATCCAATAGTGTTTTAGCTCTTTGATTTCTCTTTTAAAACTTTTTTAATATCATCGATCACCTTGAGCATGTTATCTTTGTAAGGTACATTGACCTATGAGGAGTCCGAATTCAACATGTTTGCATCATCATTGCACTGTTGCATGTTTGTACTCTCATTCTCTGATAAAACTGCCTTTTCTTTTGGCTTTTCTCAAGGCTCTATCAAATGGGATGCCCACCGTTGTAGAGTTCTATGCAGATTGGTGCGAAGTATGTAGAGAACTTGCTCCGGATGTCTATAAAGTTGAGCAGCAGTACAAGTAAAATGCTTTAAGCCCAGTATATGTTTTCAATAACATTCACTTGTTAGAATGAATCAAATATTACTAATCTGTGGTTTCTGAATGCTCTTGTCAAGAAACAATGACACTTACTACTGATGCCTTAACAAGGGTATAGGGAAATTTATCTTTCTCCTTTTCATTTTAATATCAGATCATATGTTGGACAAGTTATTTTTTTCCTTAAAGCTGGCATTATGAACGGATTCTGCGTTTCAAAGGATTTTCCATGGAATGTTAATTTAGTGTATGATCATATCCAGGGACCGTGTGAATTTTGTTATGTTGAACGTTGACAACACAAAGTGGGAGCAGGAGCTTGATGAATTTGGTGTTGAGGGTATCCCACATTTTGCATTTCTAGATAGAAATGGGAATGAAGAGGGGAATGTTGTGGGGAAGCTTCCAAGACAGTATCTGATTGAGAATGTGAATGCCCTTGCAAAGGGAGAAGCTTCAATACCTCATGCTCGGGTCGTGGGACCGTACTCCAGTGCTGAGGCAAGGAAGGTGCACCAAGTTGCTGATCCTAGAAGCCATGGTTAGGTGTGACGTCCTATTAGTAGTATTACCCAGTACAGGGTATGATCCCATCTTTCTGTTCCATTCATTTGCATAGCATGCTTCTGAAGTTCCTAAAGAAATTCTTTTTACCGTGCAGCCGGAGTATACGTTTGTGGGAAAGGTTCCGGTATTTGACAAGTTTGTCACTGATGGGGCTGGCCAACATCAGATAAACCAGTTTCCTTTTTAGCCATTACTCATTTCTTTTGAACGAATAATTATAATGGCCTATTGATACCTCAATTTCTGATCCATACAAGAAGTTGCTGGATCTTGTCTGTCTTGAGACATGGGCAGGAAACATATCTCATTGTGTCATGAAACTTTCTATCATAGAAAGATAAAATATACAGAGTCATCTTGCTGTGTAATACATGTGAAAGTTTAGGTCTCAATCAATTATTCTATGTGCAGGTTCACACAATGGTGCCTTTGACCAAGGTTTTTGGGGTTTGGGAGGTCTACGGTTTATGTGAATTGTGAACTCCCTAAATGAACTTCTGTGCAAGTGATATTGCCCATATCAGTTTTGGGATTAAATGTTTTCCTAAAAGAAAACCTGTTAAGAGTTAGAGCTGCAGAGCAAGTCTGCAAGATGCTCAGGATATAGCAGCTATAGCAAGACTACATAGTTCTGGTAGCAGGGAAGGTACAAAACACATTCCATATTGTTTGACTTAGGCCCTCTTTGATATTATTTTTCTTTTTTATTTGTATTCACAGAAACAGTTTTTGCTGCATTTGGTATGATTTATGGTGGTTAAATCTATTTAAAAAATATTGAAAAAATACAAAAATAAAAATGAACGTGAAAGTTATTTTTTATTTTTGGCTGAAAACCAATTTCAGCAGTTTATTTCCTTCGTGGGAATAAAATTTTCATTTTTATTTCCTATTTCTGCATTTCTAGCTTTGCTCTTCCTTCTTCCTCAGTTCATAATTCACATGAACTGACACCGTCTAGCTTTGGGCCATTGCCCCAACATGACTGGTGCATGGACAGTTCATCTGATTTGATGACTTATTCTCCAAAAGCTCAAGCTTCAGTGTGGAAAAACTTTTCGCAACTTCATAAGCCCAACAACCACTCGGTACCTTAGCATGTCTTCTTCTCTTGTGAGTTCTCAAAAAACGATATGAGTTGTTGATTCATTAGGCCTTAAAACTGAACTATTAAATAGTTCTTCATTTTCAAACTTAATCATATTTTTCTTTAACTCTAATACCATCCCTTCAAATAAAATGGATTTCTTTTTCAGTATTTTTATTATTATTATGTGTTACTACATTTAGAAACACAGGAACCAAGTCTCCTTTGGACATGTTAAACCCAATTTGTATATTATACTACAATAGGTAGAGTACTGGATCTCTAATGGCATCCCCATACACTCTGATGAGCAACAAGTGATCATACATAACCCTAAACCAATCCAGACATTAACACTCCCTTGTTCTAATAAAAAAATTTTAATTTGCACAGGGATCACTGATAACACCAAAAACATTTTTATGGTTAGGTTGTTTCGCTTATAATTGAAGGGAAGTGTATCTTACTTTATGCTAATTATATGATGACAGGCTAGCATCTTGAGGCAACAGTAAAGAGCCTACTATATAGGATGAACCAAGCTAAGGAAAAAGAATAGGAGATAGACGAAATTTGAAGTGATGCAAGGGTTGAAGAATCTCATGTCTGTTAACAACACAAACTTATGGTCATGGAACGCAATACCACTCTTCTTGAAAACTGCAGATGTTCTATTTAAACCGAAGTTTTGTTATAAAAGCAACAATGACCTAGTTTTCTTGGTCAAAACCTTAGCCCACAAAGCTAAGAACTTGAAAACACTAATTAGGGATCCTAATATCTTGATGGACATTTGTTTTAGTAGTTAATAAATTTTCTTTTCTTCTCATAAAAAATAAAAAATATAAAAAATATAAAAAAAAATCACTTGATACCTGATCGATGTGGTAATAAAAACCCCCATTTCTGGTCATGGAATTGCAATTAGGTGTGAAAGTTTGACCTTGATAACCCAAATCCATCATGAGTTCGGACAAGGCTTGGGTCAAGTTTTTTTCACCCTTAAGACGGGTTAGGTGGCATGAAAGAGTCTACCATCATACCATTCTTAGCTATAACCTACCCTAATCCCCCTTGGATCAAGAAGGTCTCAAACAGTTGTGATGAGAAACCCCATCCAAGATATGGGAACATCCTATGCTATCAAAAGTCTCATATTTGGTTTTGATTCGGTTTCCGAATGCTATCAAACCGATCCGAATTGATTCACACCCTTACGCGGCGGAGGCTACAGTAGGTTCCACCAGATTTTTTACACAGAAAAATAGTTAACGGGGGGTTAAGGAGTTCACCTTTAAAATCTGCATCGCAACCCACGTGTCACTCTAGTAGCATCGGAGCAGCATAAAATTTGTACAGCGTTAGACTCGGAGAAAACAAAAAAAAAAGAGTAACGGCTAACCGGCTAATCGGGTGCATTGAACAGTTACAAAAGTGTAAGGGCCAACATAAGGGGCCCACCCCCAATGCACTCTTTGGCCGTTCGATCCGAAACCAAATATCGGGAAACGATCTCAGGTGTCCGATCAACCTCGTGTGGGGACCACATAAACTTACATTCGTTAGCGAAAGCGGGAGGGAAAATTAAAACGTCTCGTAGTCTCCTCAACTGCCTCTCTGTATTTTCTTTCTCTCTCTTCGATAGCACTTCAGTCTCATGTCCCTGCACTCGGAGTCTCTGAGGAATGTAGACTTTTTCTCCCTCTCATCCCTTCTCTCGCGCTCTCTCGTTTACGATTTCCTCGGAAAACCCTAGCTTTGAATCTCTGATCTGAAATCACTTCTCCGTGGACTCTTCTTCTACTCTTAGTGCCTTTTTCTTCTTTCCCGAGCCTCCATTGTTGCTGTATCTTCATCACAATGCCGGTTAAACGAACGCGCGTTGCGAGGTCTTCAAGCTTGGGAGAGATCGGTTTTTTCAGCCAGGTGAGGCCGATTGATGCTCCGACATCTATGTGGGAAAAGAACGCAGCTCCGTCAGCTGCCATTAAAAGACCGGTTCAGAAGTTCTCGAAGCCGTCATATGTGAAACCAGAGAAATCTTGCCGAAAGATTCTGACGATTGCATCTCCGGTTCGGGATTCGAGCGTGGAGAATCTTGAGTTTTGCTCTGATGCCAAGGTTGGCAGGTTTCTTGAGGCATGCTATCTTTGCAAGAAGAAGCTTGGCGAGAGTGATGAAGTTTTCATGTACAGGTAGCGTTTTCTTTTAGTTCTTTTACTTTCTTTTTCTTGTACACTGGTGTTATTTTCCATGAGCATTTAAGATTTTTGATTCATGTGTAGTTTCGAGCTCGTCTAGTGCTGGTGTATTTTTTGGTTTGTTAAAATGGAACGAAGATTCATGTCTCACTTCAACGTTACTGTTTTTTCGCTATGGAGCTGTAGATCAATGTACTTGTTTTCTCTTCCCCTCCCTCTTCATCGCAATATAATCTGAATAGCCTTTCTGATTTTATTCTTAATTGTCTGTGAGATTAATATGCCTACTTCAATATATTGAATTCGTTCTTCCTCCGACCAAATGAAGATTTCTCCCTTGATTTGGGTTTCTTTACCATTCCCTCTAAATTTTCATGTGAGTTTTTCAGACACTGAGTTAAATTTTAATTGTCGGATTTGTCTACTTTATAGACTCCGAAGGAGTCCTGGTTAGAATTCCTCAGAGATTACCTTAAGCTCTCTCTACATATAAAATCATATCACTTAAGCTCGCATGAACAACTTAAGAAAGTCCAACCAAAAAGGGAAAAAATATGATCTAAAGAAAGCTCCATGTCTTTTATCAAATTTTGGAAGAATGATTAAATTAGCTACTTAGTGTACACTTCTCTCCATTTTTCCATATGGAAAGCAGCAAAAAACAACAAAATTTTGTTGATTTATTATGCAAGATACATCAACTGTTTTTCTGGTGAGCCTATATTCCCTGATCTCGCATGTTTTAC
The DNA here is from genome assembly GCF_013358625.1 of Macadamia integrifolia. Lineage (NCBI taxonomy): Eukaryota > Viridiplantae > Streptophyta > Magnoliopsida > Proteales > Proteaceae > Macadamia > Macadamia integrifolia. The sequence continues at coordinate 531,289 of NW_024868077.1, forward strand.
AGACATTTAAGCTTTCCTTATCTATTTAATTACTCTTTTATGCTTTCTTAACTTCCTGGACATCGGAGATCAGACATCAGACAGAGACGAAGTCATTTAAATTGGCTTTTTTTTTCCTCTTTCTGGGTTCCCTTCTAACTATCAGTGGTGGATTAACATTGTTTGATTTTATGATCACAATGTTATGCATTGTTCGGTTAAATGCACTTCAATTGGAGTCCTTATTAAAGGAAATTGCAGTTCCTCAGTTATTATTATTATTATTTGCTACTATGGTTAGGTACATTGTTGAGGCTTTCACATATTAATATTAATACTTGATTTTGCAGTTACTTGCGTGCATTTTGTAGCTGCAAATGTCGAGATCAACAGATGGCTTTAGACAGAGAAATGGAGAAATTTGCTGGAGATTCAACGGAAAATGCAGTTTTGAGACATTGGGAGCAGAACTTGAAGGGCTGTTTTGGTGGTCAAAAGCCTCAAATTGAGAAGGATATGGCTTCTTAGCTGCATATTAAACAGAAATTTCTATCTACTTTTCAGGTTTTCATGGAAGAAGCACTGTTCACTTTTATTTTCTCACCCAACATGTAAATTGGTCTTGTACAAATGGACTTGCTGTTTAGGATTTTGGACATTCGCATGATAATATGATATTTCTACTCAATAATATTGAATTTGTGCATTTTCCTCCACACCCACCCCCGGTTATCTTAAAGATGTTTTGTTAAATATCTTTCACAGTCCATTTAAACAACAGACTGGGCTTCATTCCCTGTGAACCAAAATGATTGAATTGATTATTGACAAATACTTCTGCATATTGTAGTTCCCTGGGGAATGGTGACCCCACCACTCCTTTATGATGTTCAGCTTTGGAGATTTGTTGAACTAGCAGAAAGAGTATTTTAGTTATGGGCAAGGGCTCTTTGATTCAACAGCATCTGGGCATAGGGTATGCAGTTGGTTCAGAGAGACTTTTCCCTTTAGGTATTGCTACTTGTTTCAAAAGTTTTGATTCTTCATTTCAGTTTTTCTTATCCTCTCTGTTTTGAACTTTGATTGATTGGTGGTCATTGTGCTCCAGTTTTTGACGAGGCATCAATGTTTTTCTTTTGCTGAAGACCATCATCTACATTTTCATTTTCGGTATGCATTTCAGTGAATAGTTCCTAACTTCCAATACTATCTTATGCCTTTCTTAGAACAGGATAATTTCATTCTAGTAACTAACTATTACAATTCCCAAGATTAGCTTGGCAGTCTGCCTGGTAACAGCTAATGATAAGATTACAATCTAAATGATGAGGCTTTGTAGTTTTATTCCATGATTCCAAATATAAATTCAGAGCCAGAATGATGGGGTGTATTCTCTTGAGTATAAATCTCACTTATTTATATCAAAATTATAATCATTTCTTTTTTTTTTGGTAGGAAATTATAATCATTTCCCACCACAACTATTTGAAGTGTTATGGATTATATTGATTATATTGATGATCTACATGGAGTACGAGGACATCACTCTCCCTGTCCCCAGCACCCCTCCCCTCCCGACCCCCAACCCCACCCCCCCCCCAAAAAAAAAAAAAAAAAGAAAATCAACTCTTTCCAGCTAATGATATTTATCTATCTATCATCTCCTTTGTTCTGCATTTACTCATGGATGTCACTATATTTATTTGTGGGCACACATGCCCAGTTGCACATCACACGTGAAAGGAAATGGCAAAAATATTATGGTCGCTGACACTAATGCTTAGACCTTTGCAGTGTTTTAGCTGTATAATGTCCTCCATTAAGCAGATAACTGATAACACAACTCCTCTGTTGACGCACTTTAGTTAGTAGAAAGCATTCAACAGATTTAAGATTGAAACTGAAGACATTATGCTTCCATCTTCTGATTTTCTGAAATTGGGTGATAACCAGCCATATTCTCAATTCAGCTAAGCATTATCCCAAATTCTTTGGATCGGGTACATGAATCCTGCCCCGCCTCGCCCCCCCCCCCCCCAAAAAAAAAAAAAATCTATTCTATTTAGGACAATATCTTCTGTGTTGTCATAGGCAATAATGTCTTTTCTCACTACTTGAAGCATTCATTTTCTCTTCATGGTTTTTCTTCTAGCACTTCAACTCTATTCCTTTCAAGTATTATCACAGAATTTACAAGCCCAGAAATGTGATAATTGAAACTGGAAGATGTGGAAAAACAATGAAATTTAAGATTTTCATGATATTTCTGTTTGTAGGAAGCTGGCAATCTCATCTATACATCATTTAGATCCAAAATAATGTTACTCATGTGAATACTTGCAATTGCTACACATTTTGTGCACAGCAAACTTTTCAGTACATCCGGAGGGCAACCAGGAAGATGACAAAGTGTTGCACCTCATAAACCAACTTGCCTCTTAGGGTGTTTATTACTTATGCTGTACAACCATGGCCCATCTATTGTTGGGCTCCATTTTGGTCTATTGCTCTGATATTTGGAAGTTGGATGTTTCCTATGATCATGATTCTTCGACTAATGCAACTTTGCCCGAAGTTATCTTCTTTACGTTGTATCAGTAATTAAGCTAGATAGTTTCCTAGTTTGTCTGGGAACAAAGGGTTGTGAGACTTGTGACTCTACAGACATAAAATATAAATGAATTTGGGAAATTCTTCTTGGCAGGAATGACAACAAGCCCTCTCTAGGATGCCAGCCATTTGCAATGGAAGGGTGGCTTTCTTTTTCTTTCTTTCTGTCTGAAGCAAGTTAGCAGCCGAGATTGCAAGGGACTCTCTCTCTATCTCCCCCCGGGCCCGGGGGCAAATAGATCTATAAAAGGGTTTAATCTCATTTACATTTTTCCTACACCATCATGGTCGATCCCTCTCAAAAACCCTTTTAAGGGAAGTGGATTTGCTTTTTATATACAGTTTCGGTGTCCCAAATGTATATCCCTTATTTCGGATGTTTTGCTGAGATGATCTCCATCTCTTCGTTTCCGAAATGTGGCCGGCTACATTGTTAGCCTTAAGTTATTCATTTAATTTATTTATCATTTCTCTTAGAGTCATTTTAGACGTACCCTTACTTATTTTAGCTCATTCAATTTGAATCATATCACCCCTTGCTTTACTGGAATATTCAAAGGTTTTTGTTGCACATGTGTACACCACTTCATATTGACTTTTTCTGATCTTATCATATATTATAGCTACTATTAAATTAGCTTTAATTTATTCATTCATTATTTTTACTTTTTTAGTTTTACCACTCATTCATCTTAACATCATTATTTCAGTTACAATGAGATTGTTTATACGATATTTCTTCATTGTCTGACATTCAGCTTTATACATTACGTACATTATTTGAACAGAAAGATGGGTAACAGGCATAGAACTCATAAAAGACTCATAGACCGGGGAGGGAAGAATGTAATAACCAACCTTGATAATTATTAAGGAACCTTTCATACTCTCCTCCTCCCTGATATGTAGGCTAGTGTAATGAACTTTGTGTGCATCACACTTCTTCTATGCTCCAATTGGCTGGCATGTAGATCCCATTACATTTCAGCGGCGTGTATATCCCCTCCCCAATTATCAATTGCCGGTTTACAAGAAGTAACAAGTGTTCTTGTTAATCTCTCCTTGGTCTATAGGTTTTCATTGAGGCTCTGTTTGGTTGCAAGGGGAATTAAAAGGAAAGAGAGTGAAATTTTCATACTTAAAGAAGAAATATTTGTAATCATTATCCCACTTGATCTCATGTGATTGTTTCGGAGCCTTGTGCACTAGGTTGCTCATTTTTTATTTAGTAATGATATATTTGATATGTAATGTTTTTTTTTGGTAAGAGTAATGTTTATTTTACATGTTATAGTAAAAGGTTTTGGATGTAAAGTAATCAAATATAGAATGATTTGAAATTAATGATATAATCATATTTGATTGTACAAAAGCTTGTTTTTTATTTAGTAATGATTCATTTAACATGTAATGTTTATTTTACATATTATAGCAAAAGGTTTTCAAAACAAAATTGAGTGAAATTTAGTAACTAATTATGAAATGATTTGAACTTAATAATGTAGTCATATGGGTCAATGATATATATATATAAAAAAATTAAAAATTAAAAAATTAAAAAAAAAATTAAAAAAAATTTAAAAAAAAAAAAAAAAAAAAAAACCTTTTTCAAGTATGAAAATTTTCCTTTCCCTCCCTTTAAATTTTTCTTGCAATCAAACATAACCTGAATGGGTTTCAAATATGGTGTGTCGCGGCCAATCGCTAGAGCCCCAGGTAAAACAAAATAGCTTCGATTGGATTCTTGGATATTTCGGCACGTGTGATGGGCCTCAGGTCATCCATTGATTGATCCACTCAGTTCAATAGATGGGTTTGACATATTTTACCAAATGTTTTCTCTCTATAATAAGTGGATTTTAAATTGGATCGATAAAGGGACCGTGCGTGATATTAAGTCTTTGAACTATCAGATTCATAACCAGAGAAGTTATGAGATGAGATGTTACTTGAAATACCAGGGAAGTTTTTGAACTGTAGTAGGCCCATTGACATGAGATGAGATGTTACTTGAAATACCGGAGAAGTTTTAAAGACTTTGGAACTTGGAAGACCATGAACTCTTAAATATCATCTCCTGGCTAGTCATGTCACCTCTGATCAACTAGATTGAGAGTTTCAGAGAGAGTCTTTTAAGGCTACAACTTGAATTTCAGACAAAAGCAGCAGCAGCAGCAGCTAATGAAGAAGAAGTGCTTCATGGATCATGGTAGGAGAGAAGAATTAAGAGTGAGACCAAACTTACATTCCATCCAAAAGTGGGCATTCCCCTATTGAGGTGTTACGTTCAGATTTCCAATATTTATGCACAAAAAGCATTGAAGTGTCAAACATAGTCATTTATGATCCTATCTCTAAAGATCTTTAAATTGGCTTGGAAGTCGGAAGTAAGAGAGGAGAAGCAAGAATTGAAGGAAGGGGTTGACCAAACAATGGATCATGGATCAGTGGTCAGCAGACTCAGTAGTCAGCAGACTCAGTAGTCAGTACCATGCAATGAGATCTACTAATATTAACTCCAAAGAGGGGGATCCCATTCAAGGTCCAAATTCAATCGTCATGACCTTGTCCTTTTGCTTACGCCAACCTTATATTGCCTGTGCTTCTTTCTGAAGTTCTGACGCCTTGTTCAAGAAGCAAGGCAAAAGGCAAAAGGCAAAAGGCAAAAGATGTGTCGTCACTCCAATGTCACAGCCTCGTCCACCCACCCATCCAGGCCAAATCCTTTTGAGACAGACAGTTCTTGTGGGCGTGGGTGGGTGGGTTTTTTTTTTTTTTTTTTTGGGTGGGGCGGGGGTGGTGGGGGTGGCGTCCAAATGCCAAACCATGAATGGGTTCTCTTGTTTTAAATGGGTATTTGCGAGAGACAGAAGATGTTGAAAACTATGAAGGTTGGAGGTCTGCCTGGAGCCCTAGACAATCTGAATCTGAATCTGAATAGGGTAGGCTGGGTAGCTAATGAGAAAGAGATGTGCATTCACTCTCTCTTACACTTTTGCCCACAAGGCCCACTATGAATTATTGAATGATGTAGAACTGTGAATTTGAATAGGTACAATCTGATCCTGCTATTGTTATCGATCTTCTCTAGGGTAGTGTATAGGGTTACAGTCCTAGTAGTCTAGTACAATAGTACTACACTGCTCCATTATGTTCAAGTGTTCGACACTACAAATTGGGGGGAGGGGGGGGGAGTGTTATACTTTAGTTATTACTCTTTCTATCTTCTTCGATATTTGTCTATATTTGACTTGCATTATTATGATCAGCTAAAGCCCATTGTGCACAGCTACAATGTCAAAGGAAGTAAAACATAAATATACACTTCCAATAAGAAGGCCCTAATAACTAATAAGACCGTTTGGCTAAACTTTACTCCTCGGGCTTTTATCTATGTATTAAAGATGTCTTGTGTTCTTCTAGTTCTAATCTTCAATGAAATTTCTTTTTATCAGGTAAAAAAAAAAAAAACACACACACATAAGGCTCCATTTTTCTTTAATGAGACTCAATTGGGTATTGGTATAAGATTGGTGGTTGTATCGTAATGATATTGACTAAGACTAATTTCAATACTTGATCAATTCTAGATCAAGTATTAGTATCGGAATAGAAATAAAATCGTAAAAAATACCTTTTTTTTAAGAACAGAAAAGGTAAAATTGAACGATTCAATTGATATGGCCGATCTAAGATTGATATCATATCGTGTTAACATTGACGATACCAATATCAATATCAATAACTAAAATCCATGGGCCAATTCAAAATTTGAATTTCCAAACCTCCTCCAGAACAAATGTCCAAGATTCAAGATGGAAAGACCCATCATAAGTTTAGTAGTCACACATTAATTAATGTAAGACTAAACTCATTTCCCATGTTTGGCCATGGAGCAAACTTGCTCATCAATTCCCTCAACTTTTTCTAGTCATAGATTTTTACATAACCAATGCAACCGATGTAGAATTAAACTCTCATTCCATTCTTAGAAATTGAAGGGTTGGAGGGTCTTAAACCATCCTCCATCCATTATGCACAAAACCATTAAAGATATTTGAAAGGGAATCTCTGTGATGTAATATTATTAAACATTTCTACTAATTTATATATAGATTTTTTTTCTACTAAAAAAAAAACCCTTCATCTATGGCTCTTTTAATTGGTCTAATGCCTCTCTCTCTCTCTCTCTCTCTCTCTCTCTCTCTCTCAACCAGTTGAGCAGTATCAACTACCAACGACCCAAATCAGAAAACGAACAGTGCTGACGTCGTCAAGACTGCACAGCCCAGTAGTCTCCAGTACGGTATGTCAGAACACAAAGTACTTGACATGTTATTACGTCATTGCCTGATACTAGACCAGTAAGCAAAGCTACTCTTTTTTGGCCTTGCTTGGGTTAAGAAAAAAAAAAAAAAAGAATAGGGCAATTCCGCTCCTCCCTCCAGGGACTTCCATTCCTCAACCTCACCACTGTGATGTTGACACATGACCAATTATCCATTTTTGATGAGGATTGGGCTGGAGCCCAAGCCCAAAATGAATTTCCTTTGTTTCAAGTTACTAGGCAAAGAGCACCAATATTCCTGGCCCAAAAGAATCTAATGGATTATAAAAGCTTTCAATTTATCCATCCAATGTCTAAGTTGTCATGGGAGCTCAGGCTGCTTATTCCAATCACTTTATTCTTTACCTTATCTTCATCTTCAAGGCATTATATGCCCCATTAATTTTTGCAGCCCATGATCAAAAAGCCTTATTCTCTTGCTCTTCCATGCATTACACCTCAAGAGTTGTGAGAAGGCCATGATCGAGGGAGTGTGCCTAATTCGACATTATCATCCTGAGTTTGACTCCCCATACCTTCTTAGGTCAATCCCACAATTTCTATAGTTCTCATAGGAATTAGCTCTGACCCAACTCTTGTGTGTGACAACGTACACATACTATCAGGGGATTATTTGGGCCGAAGGTCTGAACACTCTATTCTTTTGCTGACAAGGAACCCTCACTGCCCAATTTTAGGTATGAACAAACTCATTTGCAATAATAAATAAATATATATATATATATATATATAAGAGCTTTAAAGAAATGACCAGTAAATGGGCATCAGTTCACCTTGACTCATTGACACCATACAATAGGGGGAAGATATATTGAGAGAGAGGGGGTTATATTAGGGGAAAATTTTTGGCTGCTACCCGGGTTGCAGCTAATCTCCTGTCATCAGCCATATGGAATAACTCACTTCCTTCTAGGGTTCACAAATATCCTCCCAAGTTATAGTATTTTTCAAAATACTCTTTTAGATTCCATTTCTTTGACTGTTATAGGAGTCGAGCTACTTGGTAGCACCCGCAACAGATAAATTTCATTGGACAACAGGACCTTCTCTTCCTTCACCTCATCCTCAAAAGAAAAGACCCTTCACCCTGATAACTTATCAAACTTCCAACCAATCCAGCCAGAGTGCATAAGCATATATTTGGGCAGCCCATGATCAAAAAGGTTTTATAGTGAACCAACAAATATCATCTTTTAATATCTTTGAGGTTCTTTGCTTCTTTTGTAGCTATGCATACACATACTTACAAAAGTAAGAATCATTTAGTCTAAGTTGAGAGATGAAGTGACCGTTGGATGACAAAGAATTCAAAACTACACCAGAACTGAAAGTGTGATCAGAAAGGAATTATAAAGGGGAAGAATTGTCTCTTCCTTTTCAACACATTCTCCTATCTTTATCTATTCCAAGCCTAGACATGTACAGTTTTCTCTTGTTAGTGCAATAATATCATTTGTACCAGAAGTGACTGCGTACTTCAATCAAAAGAAAGAAAAATTTAAAGAGAACCAAATGAGGGGCGAGATAGTTACTCTACTCCTTCTCCTTCTCAAACCCTTGTGTAATTCACTGAACCATTCTTATTTTCCGACTGGTTTCTTATGTTCGATGATAAGGGTGCATGGTTTGACCGAATCAGTCACTTTAATTTGTACTGGGAATAGGAGATCATGTTAGATAAGCCAATCTGCAGGTTCCTCTCTCTCTCTCTCTCTCTCTCTCTGAGGAAACAAGTGATTGAACTGCATGAGTCGAAATTTGGGTTAATTCTTTGAATGTTGTCATCGCTATCCAATATATTATACTTGTTGTCACCATCCATGGTTACACCAAGATTAAACTGCAACTGATAGCTAGACTTGACGTCTTGACTGTATGGTTCTGAACCCTCATGAACACTGCATGCAACTCATGATAGTTGGTATGTTTCTGAACCCTGTGACTATAGATTGATCCAAGTATTGCAAGGTGATATCTCTATCCCTAATCCAGAATTATTTGACACACCTTAGTATGCTAAAATGCGTGTAAATCTAAATATATTGTTGATTTTTTGGGGAATACTTCTAAATATATTGTTTCCCTTGATGGGCAATGACTGGATTTGTTTCCTTTGTAGTATTGGTCCCTGTTAAGTTTGTCTCGAATTCTTGACCCGTTTTGAAGATTGACCCGATCCGACATATTTTGGTGCCAACCCGAATGGGAAATTTTCTGAGATTTGTGATGGAAGTAGAGGGGCTGGCCCAAGCCCGGAGCCCATCACTGATCTCGTATGGGGGTGCGGGGGCGTATGGTTCGACCGGATCGACCGCGACCCGATGGGTCGACCCACAATTTTGGAATATATTTAATGTACTGTTGCTTGTTGAGAAAGTCATTGTATTCTAGAGTTTTCACGCAGCTAGGGTTTCAGGGCGAGTTTTTTCTCGCCGCTGCTAGGGTGTAATCTTTCTCCTGCATAGTGAATCATCTTCTTCTTCGCCCGAGGACGTAGCACACCACCCTGGTGTGTGAACCTCGTTAAATCTCTATGTCGTACAAATCTATTGTCTCTTTATTATTCGTGTTTCTTGGTGTTTGATCTAACAGTCCCTACCATCACTCTATATATAGTATGCATTAATCCATTAAGTGTAAACCTAAAGGGATGGTTGTGGTTCCACATGGAAGCTAGCAAAAGTAATAAGTAATAATCCACGTTGAAAGTGAGTAACTCGATGTGAAAACTTAGAGGTACTTAGGCACTCTCTCCTTAATGATTAGCTTTTGAGGATGAATTATACACAAGTACCTAACAAGTGATATCAGAGCCAATGTTTGTCAGGGCTAGAGTATGACAGAGCTAAGGTTTGGTAGGACTAGAGTGTGAAAATCCAATGTTGTAAAGATTCATCCCGCACTAATCGTAACCACCCAAAAAACCACTTTCACACCCAATGCGCCGCCAAGGATGAAATCTAAAAAGATAATGTAATACCTTACTTCTTAAACCCGGTCTGATTACGCAGTTGCCCGGTTTAACCATGCAGGAACCGAACCAGAGGGAGTTAGAGTGGATTCCTTATGGGTTATGATGGCAAGGGTGACCTTAAACACCGGCTGGCCCGACAAGTCCAAGCCAGTGCCAGAAGAGACGGGAGTACCCAAGCCGTGTACATGCACCTATCATAAGGCCATGTACGGATAAATCAGGTACTGTAGCCGTATATTAAGGTGTGTACGTATATTGCATCATATGCCAGGGGTGGGGTTCGCGCCGAGGCCCGAACTCTGTCAAAATCCCAAGTTTTGGCCCTCAGGTGGGTGGACAGGTGGGCGCACCCACCCACCTGAGTGACCCATCCATGTGAACTATTCAGTTATTTAGGAAGTATATATATATAGCATTTATGATTTTCTTTTCTTTTCATTTATGACACCCGTACGTTGGTGAGGATAGTAAAGAGGAGAGAGAAAAGAAAGGGAAGAAGAAGGGAAGGGAAGGAAGAGGAAGAAGAGAAGGATTTCAGCGGCGCCGAAGCTTGATCTTCCCATTCTGGCGCCAGGAGAGTGATCTTCAACTCTAGATCTACATTTAGAGGTAAGCAAAGTTGGGTTCCTTGAACATTCACCATACCCAAGCTTAAACCCTTGATTCGAGTAGGGTTTCTTGAGATCTTGTAAATCCCCTTTGAAATGATGAATCTAAGGTTTAATAGATGATTTATGTGTTGATCTTGAAGGATTTGAAGAGGTATTGACAAGGTTGGAGAAGCATTGTGGGTTTGAAGTGATTTTGAGGGTTTGAAGGTGTTCTTGAGCAAAGAAGGTAAGATGGTTTTCCATCACTTGAATCTAACCTAGATCTAGGTTAGAACCATCCTATAAGACATTGAAAGTGTGAAGAATGGATTGGGAAAAGCCCCCATTTGAATCCCCAAAGAATGGAGGAAGTTGGGAAGAAACAGCAGTTTTTCCGCCAAGATCGGTGGGTAGGACCGGTGGGCCATCTGGCCCGCCTGTGAGCACCCACCTGAGAGGGCAGGGCCTTCGGGCACAACCGACAGGCCAGACAGGCGGGCCAACCGGCGGGCCAGCCTACCCGCCGGTCCAAACCAGTGGGCCAGACAGCCCACCTGTCTAACCCACCTGTGTGGCCTCGAAGGTGATTTTTTCGTCCGATTGGACCCAAATCGGACGTGCGACCTTCTTTTAACGTTCTAAACATGATTTTGTCATCGGATCTCGTTAATTTTGATCCTAAAATGGTGAAGTACTAACCCCGCTTGATCATGTTAGGTTCACCAAATCCTACACGTTTCGCACCGGATCTCACCCGTATCGAACGAGAATCCTTGTACACTACAGGTAAGTGGGGAGAGGACGTTTGGCCTTGTTTCAAGGCATTGTTTGGCATTCATTTAAATATATCTAGTCTAGTCATGCCATCATGAATATGCTATGTAGATTAGTCATTCATCACTTTGTTATGCATGTGTGCTATGTTACTTTCTAAATGCCAAGTGATGAGATGATTATGTGATGAATGTTTACATCATTGTGCATAATGCATTGATAGACTAGATGTCGTAGTCGGCTTGGAAACGAGTGCATCGGTGGCCCGTGGTATGGGACGCGGTGGCACTATGCAATCGTACTATTGTCATATAGGAGCATGCGGTTTAGGATTTTCACCGTCCCGTGCTACGACCCTTCCCAACAGGGGTTAAGGTGTTGGGTTATCATTTGGGGGGAAGCAGTGGTCGCGGTTAGACATAACGCCCGGCGGGTCATTATGACAGTCGGCAACCCCGGTGGTACATTCAAGAGGGCCAATCGTACTGCTTTTAAATTACTGGAGTCAGCACCTTTAATTTCAGTCATTTACATTTCTGTTGAGAGCCGGTGGTCGGCATGTTTTTACTTTTTCGAGTACTCACGGTGGGTCTTCTCCGACAGCCCTATGGGCGTATTGTGGGATGGAGTTCGCTGTTCGTACCCGGAGTATACGCGCACTGTGGCTGTAGTAGCACTAAACTGAAGACTTAGTAATGTTGCTTAGGTGGATGTGAATTAAAATGTATTACATTGCATGTAGTGCATATGATGTGTTTTGCTATGTGGACTGTTGTGTGATCTATCTTTCCACTTGCTGAGCTAGTGAGCTCATCCCACATATGTCTCCATTTTTAGATGATTTTGCAGGTCATACATCTGAAGAGCACGGGGCGGGTCCCACAGTCGAGTTCCTCGAAGAGGACTGGTGGGCCCTGAGGAGTTAGAGCACGGCACTGACTGCTCATGCGAGAGTTGTGCTGCGGGACCGCAGTTCTGAGGCCGAGCTGAGCTCCACTTTGAGGCCGAGCTGAGCTCTACCATGTGATGCCGAGCTGGGCTCAAACCTTGATGCCAAGCTGAGCTCTAGTCTTGATACCGAGCTGAGCTGTGTACTCTGACTATTTTGATGGTTTCCTTTACATACTTGATGTATGAATTGTACTTTTATTGTGTAAATATCATGCCTTCGGGCCCACATGTATATAACTATTGTATCACAATTCGGGTATCAAGTATTATGGGAATATTCACAGGTAAACCTAGTCTTCCGCTGATCTGATAAGTTGTTATTAGTTGTATATATGCTGTGGTGGAATACAGTATCAGATGATCCTGGCAGGTTTGGGTTAACCGGTGTTAACCCGGTCACTGGCCCGGTTCAGTGAGAACGGGGTGTGACAGATAATATGTTCATATTTATGAATCAATTTTAATGTAAATATATACATTCAACTGGAATCCATATCAAATTCACATACGAGAATAATCTTGAGTGCCAGTATGCTTTAAGGAGCTAAACATGTGGTCGTAGATAAAGAAATGAGTGGATGGAGAAGAGTTGCAGTCGAGTTGCTAGCCAGGAAGCACTTTTTCACTGCCTAAGCTCCGAGCTCACCCAGCTCGATAGCTGACTAATTTCATCCACTTTTCAACTACTTTTCTTAGAAATTCATCATGTCTCTTATCCATGGATTTAAAATCTATTAAATAATGAGAGAAAAAATGAATTTTAAACCTATAGACTAAAAACATATGAGATTATTCTTATAGGTGAACTCATTCAACTGTACCTATATAATGCCATTGTTAATCCCTCAGCCCATTTTTTTTTTCTTTTTGGGCGGTGAACAGGATAACAGTCCAACAGTTGAGAAGGTCTGGCAACGGTCAAATAGTTTTACTGAGTTGTAGAATAGCTTGAATAATATATGGGAAAGCGCGCTACTTTTGTGGGTTTTGTTCCTCAAAAGCATAAGGCCTTGCTTGACAGAATGGAAACCAAAGTAGCTATGTTGCCCCACTTCGATTCTTTTGCCTATTTGCTTACTTTATCCATTAAATGATTCCATAGAACCCTCGGAAGAGAAAGAAAGATAAGAATAATAAAATTAAGAAAAAAGAAAATTATCCACTTGCACGTATCTACGCTTAAATATAGGTATGTATAAAAAGACTCTATTGCCTCACCTTATACATTAAAGATACCTCTGCAAGGTCTTCCATTGGTATATGTACTGATAGAATAGCCGCATAAACGGATAAAAGTTCTCAAATGAAATTGACTTAAAGTTTAAAAATGATTCAAAACTTTAATCTCGGGTTTTGTGTATTCAGTTCATCAAGCCTTATCCCAACTACTAGTGGCCGGCTACACAAATCTACGTTAAGTCAAGAATCCATAACCTTTTCATCCTATAGAAAATCAGATATATAAAGATCTTGGCATCTAATTTATATAATCAATTATATTTCTAAAACCATGCATTAGTTATCTTAGTCATTAAACTATCACTCATGAAGTGCAAACCACTTCAGTGACTATCTTCCCAAGATATTGTCATTTGGAGTAAGTTAATTAAAGGTCCTAAGCATAAAGGAGAACTCCAACCCTATTCCAAAGAAGATAAAAGGAAACTGTTGGATTGAGTGATTAATTAGGTGGATGGTGGCTTTTAGTATTGTTAGTTTTATTAACTTTTAAGCATATAAAAGTAAGGGAATATTTGATATTCTGAAAAAGAATATGAGAGAGAAAGGAATTCTTGCTTCCCCACGCAATTCTTATATGCCTCACGGGTTTGGTTTGCACCAAGAAAATTAAGAGTGCTGGACCTAGCTATGGACATTTTTTCAAAACCCTTCAAATCAAATCCAGAAGGCAGCACCATAGATTGAGTGATTGAGATGTACAGGCCAAACTGGGACCTTATAAAATTTCCTTTTTATGGTAAATTACAAGTCACAGATTCACTCATAGGCTCAGGTTGGATCTTGAGACTATAAAACTACCCAGAAGGATAAGCATCATTAGTGTCAATGTCTCAATTATCTTAGAGAACATGATTTTGGATTTAGGGAAGTAGGAAAACTTTCAAAATGATCTAGAGATGGTACAATACTAACTAAGGTGATCAAAGTACTAATGAGATAAATTAGGTGTCAATGTCTTAATTATCTTTGGCGCTTGAGTTAATCCCCCCCCCCACCTGGTTGGTTTGCCCGTTAGGTTTTTATTTTCTTTTTCTTTTTTCACCCACAGGCTCTGCTAGAAGGTGTGAAAGTACCTATAATTCTTCACACTAGACTACTAACATCCAATTAGGGGTGTCAATCGGTTGGTCCGGTTCGGTTTTGGTCCGGGTTGAGTCGGTTTCGGTGTGGGAAAGTTGAAATCGAAACCAAACCAATAAGGAAATTCTGGTTTCGGTTTGATTTCGATTTTGGTGCGGTTTGGTTTGGATTTGTCTTCGGTTTCTTAAATCGATTTGTAACCGGGTTGGTTTTGATTTTTGGTCTAGTTTGGATTCGACTTTCCATACAAATGTATACAAAACTATGCAAATTTTGATTTTTTTAATGAATTTTGGAGTGTTTCGGTTTCTTACCGGTTTGGTTTCAGTTTCGGTCCAAGTTTTGAGCCTGTTTTGATTTGGTTTCGGGTTTATCCAATTTCCGGTGCGGTTCGATTTGGTTTTGGGGTTGCAATACTCCAAACCGAATATGAACCAAATTAATTTTGTTCGGTTTGATCCAATTAATTTGGCTCGGTTTCAGTTTCCATTTGAAATTAACACCCTTATCTCCCCCTATTCTTTTTTTGGGGGGGGGGTGTTGGGGTGGGATTCACAATGGATTTAGGAAAGCTCAATCCTTAGCATGGTTCTAGATATCGGTATTGAATCGGTCATATTGTATCGATATTAACTGATACTTTATCAATCCAGATTGATTACCAATATCGTTTCAAAACTAAAATCACAAGTAAAGACAAAAATGATCAATATGTGTCAAATTGATCTGATCTAATACCAACACTATACCAATAACTAAATCCATGATTGTTAATACTTAATATGAAGAATCAAAGGATTGAATGCTCGCAGTTTCTTCTTCTTCTTCTTCTTTTCCTAATCATGGATGGTTCCAGATTAAAGGAAATTTTTGAAACTATTATCTGCCTAAAAAATATTTGACACTATCATTTATCAGTTAAACCTGCAAGTATAATATCAAAGTCTAATCAAGGCGACAAGATGGGACAACCCTGTTTTATTCCATGCAGACATGAGAAATATTTCTAGGAGCAGAGGCGGTAGGGGAGTCCAAGGGACAGTGCCGGCAGGCACAGAGAAAAAAAGAGTACAGGTAGCTGGTGTGCCTCTGGTAGGAGATTCTCAGACTATCAGATTCGCTTCTTTTCTTTTCATTCTCAGTTTCCATAGCGAAGCTAACCACATCACCACCTTCTTAGTTATTAACGAACAAATAAAGGTATAGAATAAGATTCTGAGGGTAAGAGAATCTCTTTCCTATAGGTCCCTTTACCCTTGACAAACTATTCATATGTTTAAATTCCCTTTTGCTCAGAGCCGGCTTGTGACCTGCAAAGAGAAATAAGGTTCTGATAAAATTAAAAATTAAAATATAAATTTGATAATATTGATTGTGTAATCCCACTTAAAGCTCTTACTACATTAATTAAGTATTATTAAGGTAATTTCTCTCATAATGTGTTCTATGCTGTTGAAAGCTAGATCCACATGAGGTGTATGATGCCTAACTAAAACAAGGCCAGTCACTATCTAAATGACTAAATAAATACCAGCTAGCGGACATAATTTGAGAAGAAGTTTCTCACGACATGAGTGGAAAACCACACAAATGAGAGGGTGGGAGACACATTCATCTTCCAATAAGGTCCTAAAATTTATTTAGAAGAGAGTGTTAGTGTAGGCCTTACACTTCATTATGTAATACCTTAAAAATTTTGAGATGTAATTATTTTTTTTATTTTATTGCCAACCAAATTTTTAATCATTTGGAGTTAAACAGAAGCATGTTAAGTTATGTTTGGTTGCCAAATAATGAAAAATAAATAAATAAATAAAAATTGAATTTTAGAAAAGAGATAGACACATAAAACAATCGTTGTATGATCATGATGGTGCTCAAAAGATCAAAACCAACTCTGTCTGCAATTGCACTTTGTGGAGATGCTCCTTGTTCATTAGTAAAATGTAAAACTAACGATCATGTAAGAACAAGCCTATATTAGTTAATCATCAAAGTATAGGGGCGATGACTTGGAACACATACTCAACTACTACATTATGGTAATTTGTTTAATAATCGAATTTGAAAAAGCTCATATGCGATATGAACAAATAAAATATCATGGGAGAACATTTAAACTTGATGAGATAGAGCAAGTTTAACAGGTTGAACTGTCAAAACATCATGTTAGAGCAAACATCAAGAAAAATACAAAAATAAACAGATAATAGATCCGCACAACACAGAGATTTAACGAGGTTCACACACTGGTGTGGTGTGCTATATCCTCGAGCGAAGAAGAAGATGTTTCACTATGATTACACCCAAGCAACGGCGAAAAAACTTGCCCTAAAACCCTAGCTCAAAAAACCCCCAAATTACAATGAATTTACTCAACATGACGATAGTACATAATATCCTCAAGTTCGCAGGTTGACCCATCAAGTCACGGTCAATCGGGTCGAACCATACTCAAAAAACTTTCCATTCAGATCGACTCCAAAATATGTCGAAGCAATCATCCTTTAAAATAAGTCAAGAATCCGAGACAAACTTAACACATCATTTCTATGCGTCAAAGGAAAGGCCAAACTTTTAGGGTTAAGGCATGAAGAAACATTTTCTAAAACTACAAATGATATTTGGGGCATTGGATTATGTATTTTTGACATCATTCCACGCATAGTCCACACATGGGATCATTCGAGAAAATTTTAACGAGTTTTTTTTTCTAGTGATTGTTGTAAAATGATTGAAATATAAATGTATTATAATTAGTTTAATAGATAACAATACTTAGATAAAAGTCCAATACATAGAACCCAAATTGGTCTTAATAAAAATGAATTTTATGCAGAAAATCTAAGGAATCTCTTAGAAATGAGTATGTCATATCTCCACGTCTCCCAAATCAAGTGCCCATTAACATAACTTGGCTAAGTAGACTGCCTAGAAATTTTTTCTTTTTTTAATGTAAGTTCGATTTTTATTAGAATGCTATGGGGGAAGATAGGTAGGTGTATGTATTCTATTGGATATTACACCCAAAACAAATGGTGTGTGGAATGGCAGTTAAAGACTTAAAGTATGTACTTTAATGGAAAAGTAAATACATGTCACAATAATTATTAGATTCTATTTATCATACTAAAATTTGAAAAATTAAAATCTCAATAAATTTTTGTTATTAAAAATTTAGAGAGACAGCTGTAGGTTATAGCTTATTTGTTTATTTATTTTGGGAGCATGCCGCTGGGTGTCACATTAAGTCCTCAAGGACCTCAACCACAATGGTCCAACCTTTAATTCTCCTTAAAGTCTTATACCTTAATAAATAAATTTGGCTATTGATTAATACTTTAGAAATCATAGGGACTGATATAGGTAAAAGTTCTCCTTCACTTATCATGAATTTCTTCTCTCCACAAGGGAAGTGACCCGATAATTGGACTTTTGAGTCACTATCACATTCTCTCTTTTTATGTATACTAAAAAAGAAAAAAAAAATCTACTTTTATCAACAAAGATGAAACTTCCACCTTTTATCAACGATGAAACTATCCTCCTTTTTGGCAATCCAATGGTATTGATGCCCATGGGTGAGGGAAAACTTGTACCGTTGATATATCCATTGTTAGAAATGAGAGGAACTACTACAAGACAAAGGGAGAAGTAATTTTGAGAAGCTGGTAGAGGCTATGCCAATCTCTCTCTCTCTCTCTCTCTAAATTATAACCGACCCCTAATTGGTTGGTTCTCCGCACCTCTAGCTCAGAGAACTCTTTTCTATGTAAAAAAAACCTCCGCTACTTATTTACACACATGATTTACTCTATGACTAACATAGAGATAATGTGACATCTACGCATCCATGTGTATCACATAGGACCATAGGATGAATTTGGATCCACTGCCTTATATAGGATAGAGCCTAGCGCATCCAGTGGCTGAGAGTCCCATGCATGGAGTGCATGCCCAAATTGTTCCCCATGTCAGATGTGGCTGGCCTCTTAAGATCTGAATTACCATGCAAGAGTGTCAATGTGGATCTCACATAATCAACAAATAAGAGGGTTTGAATTATGGAAAATAATACACTGTCGCATGGGATCTTTTTCTCAAGAAAATGAATAAGTACATACTAACACAAACAGAAATTTCCCCTTTGCAAGTTTTATGGTACAGAAGAGGAAATGAGAAGTGTAAGGTACAGACTACAGAGACTACAGAAGGAAGGCTTCCCTTGTAGAGACGATGTAACGAATTCAGACCAACGTATAGCTTTGCCTCATTGTCTTTTTTTCAAGGCAAAACTCTTCTTTTCAAGTTTAATGGTCAAACAACGTCATCTCAGATCTCTCTATCTCTCTCTCTCTACTCTGTAATCTTTGCTTAAAGAAAAGAAAAAGTGTTGTGTTTCACAGATCCTGGTGGGCCAGTTGTGTCCTCCCCTCCTTATTTCCGTGCCACACAGAGAGAGAGAGAGAGAACATTTGGGATTTCATTAAACTTGTATTGTTTGAATCCATTGGAGGATCAAATCTCAAAATGAGAGAGAACCCAACTCCATTTTATTGATTCCCAGCTGTAAAAAGGTAAAAACAAAAGCAATTTGGAGTGTTTCCATTTTGATTTTCTTTTTTGCCTACAGAGAAGTCCACTCCAAGATTCTATACCCCACCAGACCAGGCCACCCACCACTCATGGTGATTTCAATAAGGAGACAATTAAGTGGTGAAAGCGAGGTAAACTCCAAAGCCTCTTTAAATAAATTAGATGGCTTCTTCTCTTAAACCCATGAAAAACCCCAAAACCTCCTCCCTACAGTCAACAAACCAATGCCTTATCTCCCAAGTGGGCCCACTTGTTTTAAGATTTCCAAGAGAATAACCCCTTTGACTGTTAAAACCATCACAACCCCACCACCACTACCACCCCCCCACAGGCCTCGCCCACACCACCCAGACAGACAAGTCCAAAACTAACCACACACACAAGACACAGAAACCAGTAATCTCTTTTCTCTCTCCACTTGAAAGTGAATTTAGCACCGACTCTTCTTTTACTATCAGCACACCTCCTGCCATGACTGTAACTCTGTTATTGTTACTGTGCTTTTTTCCCCACTCATCCCTGGCTTTTAACTTTAATTCCTCACATCAAAAGTTAAAATAAAATAAATAAGGGTCTGTAATCAACAAAACAACCTTTTTTCAGTAAAATCATTAGCAGTTACAGAAGCAGCAGAGCCAACAAAGACATCACATGCCAAACAGCTTCAGATCCTTATGATGATCAAACTTCAAATTTCTTTCCCTTTTTTTTTCTCTTTCTTCTTTTTATTTCTTTCTTATGTTACATCACTGCCAACATGAATGTTCTCCATCACAATTTTTGTATCTCTCTCTCTCTCTTTGGACCCAAAAATCATAATTACAACTGAACAACCCCCCGTCCCAAACTCCTCCCAGTATGATTATTTTGATTACCCTCTATTTTCATCTTCTTACAAAAAGAATAATCTCGTCCTCATCCAATGATTAACCAAAAAATATATAGAACCAAAATAATTCAAAAAGTCCACTAACAAAAGCCAGACTCTTTCACCATGTCACTTGAGCAAAGCAAGCTTGTCCTGCAACAAATCCAACAAAATATCCTTTTAGTTGAATGTCTCTTAATTAGTTTGAACTTTTGTGGGACTTGAAATTTTCATGTTAAGGGTGTAACACCCTTACCTGATAAGAACACATCTTGAACTTGAAGGAGCCAAAAGTAACTGTTACCATCCAAGTATTTTATAACTAGATTCTGTCTGATGAAAACATTGTAGACTGCCTCGTGTACTGGATATATAAATATATATATATATATATATATGTATACACATCTGTTGACATAAAACAAAAGACACTGTGACAATTAGACAAATAACCGAGGTCAAAGATCAAAAAATAATTGATGAGTACAGTTACAATGGTCCTAACTGAAAACGAAAGGAAGAAAACGACCAACCTTTTTTGGTTTGTGGGGGACGGAAATGTCTCCGTCGCCCATTCAATACAAGAGTGATTCTTCAAGACTGTCTGCAACCGGGGACCAAATAACAGATGAGAATAAGAATATGAAAGATACCCACTAAACAGAACTTTCAAGTAAAAGAGGTTGTAATTTACAACAATGCTTTCAGATTATATGTGGAGTACAAATTCTATTGGAGAAGTGACTGTTGGATTCATTCCAATAACCCTCGTTTTATAGGTTGCCAAAAGAGACACCACCAAGAGCAAAATGAGATTCGTAAATAGATGCAGCTCCAGGATTTAAACACTTGATATGGGGCCAGAGACAGAATGCCACCTTGGTGTGATCCCTTGCTAGTTAGTTTAGATACTGAGTTCATTACCCTAAACAAGAAACACAATAAAAGAAAAATCTAACCAAATCAAGGTAATTGTTTTAAGTAATCACCTGATTGAGAAAGGAGAAGTTCCATGTTTGGACTTCAAAAGATTGATGAGAATTCATCAACTGAATCCAATATTTCCGTGGACGTCTGGTTATACAACATAATAAACACTCCAATTATGGGGAGAAAACATCACAAGAAGTCAAGACTTGATTGGAATGTTTCCCATGTTTCAATACTTTACCTTAAGAAAGAAAACAATAATTAGTGCCTTCAATTCTTCGAAGATTGTCTGAATACATAAAAGGGAAACATTCCCAAGTGCAGAACGGCCTATTCACTCTGTTGACAAATATGTGGGTTCCTAAAAATCAATAAAATAGGAAAGTTCAGTGATGAAATAAAATCAATAATAGAGGCAGAAAAAATAATGTGGCACAGAGAGAGAGAGAGAGAGAGAGCATACTTGAATGTGGGTCTTTATTTGTTCCATCCAGCATTCAGAAGAAACTAAGTTCAGTATATCCATGTGAGTATGGTAACAGTTCTTCCACCTCAATTCTGGAACTAGAACAACTCATGCTTTTCTTAAAACGACTACGGCTGATGGACTCAACTTCAGTAGAGAAAAGGCTATAAACTGGTCTATGATCTGAGAATCTAGACTCACCACGAACATACGTTAATTGATGGAGGCCCCTTCCATACCACAAGATGCGATCACACCTTCACACCCAAAAGAGAAAAGGCTAAATCAGTTCCCAAATATGTTTGTGTAGAATATTTGAGTTCAAAGTATTCTGTGTGGTGCCTAGTTTACATAAATTCCTTCATACTTAGTAAGTAAAGGGGGTTTTACCATGCAGGTGTTCGTCGCTTCTCTTTAGGGTGCATGTCATCCCCTGCATATCTGTCGGAATTGGTTGAATATTTGTAGGTGGGGGGAAAATATATCTTCCCCTCATTCCATCCTTCGAATACACGACCTCGTCTCTGTTCTAACCGAAGCTGCGAAGAAATTTGTCAAATATTCAGATTGACAAGGTTTTCTAGTTTCAAAGAATGCCGAGAACATGAAGTGTACATGATGCAAGGACAAGTATCATGCCTGATCATTTTCTAACAATGCCCTCCAGTTGTGCATCTCCACAAGTGCCTTTGCAGAGCGATAAGATAGTGCAATTCGGTAATTCAAATCCCCAAGCCATATAATTCGACTGAACAAGAGAAGCATCAATTAGAAAATTCAAATCTCAGCAAAACTTCAATAATTTACTTCTTAATTATCCCTTTTAGAAAATGTTTCAGATAACCTGATGATTTGGGGAATAGGGAAAAAGAATGAGGATTTACATCAATTTAGAGAAAAGGAGTCGGAGAACTGGCTTAATAGAATAAGAGTCTTACTCATGATCGAGGATTGTTTCTGGCGATTTTTCATCCCCTACTCTTTGAACACGTGGAAACCTTGTCTTCCGCAGGATCTCCATGACATCAGAGTTCCTTCTTAGTTCATCACCTTCCTTCTGTCCAGAGGTTAGATGACTACATACGAAGCAGAAGCTAGTTTGGTGTACAGACATACTGATTGAGATTGAGCCCTGGAAAACCCAAACATAAAATTTCCACTTAGTTCTGTGAAATTGCTTCTTGTTATTCCAGAAATCCTATCTAAGGGGTGTATATGCAAGAAAAATGATTCATGTAAACAGTGTACCTTGTTTCCAAGATAACCCATCAATCCCCTGCCAACACATGAAACTTTCATATTCTTTACATCATCCCTCAGGTCACTCCTCACCCAGACTGTGAGAAATATCCCAACCATTTGCTTACTTGCAACTAGGCAGTACCTCGAGTGCCCAGACGGTCTCTCTCTGTCCTCCATGGATGTGGACCCTCCATAGGACATTGGTGAGAAGATGGTACTCGGGGAATCCGTAGGCACATTCTCATCATCAGATGAACCCCCTCTGTAATTGGGATCATAATCACTCGGCCTGTGACCAAAAATAACCCGATCACATACACTGAATCGTCGATCAAGCCGGGGTTGCAAGGTTGACATGTCATAGTCCATTCTCATGCTACGGCTTGTCTGGAATGACCGGCGGGGGAAGAAAGAAGAGGCCTTCTGTCTCGTCGAACCTTCAAAATCTGCATCTGATTCTATAATTGGATCAGGGATTGGTGAAGGTGTGTGATAACCAGCACTGCCACTGGTGCCAGGGAGATTGTTAAGAGTCTTTCGGATAAGAGCCAGCCACTTCCTTGCGGGTCCATTGTCTTCTGCGCCTAAAACATTCCCAGCATTCAGCGGAACAATTTCTTGAAATCTGGATAATGGGATCACAACAGCTTCCATTAATCTTGTTGCAGTAGCATGGCTACAGAAGAGATGAAAATTGTGAACATCAACAGGACATACCCAATAACATAAATGTCTGCAGGAAGTGAAGTGTGGAGCCAATCTTCAAGATTCAAGTAACTAGGTGGTGATTTTCCACCCACATTCCATGTAGCTACAAAGATCCTACTCCCAGAGAAAAACTATAAAATGAATTCACGCAGAAATGAATCACACAAGGAAACTTCATAAGAGAAGGAACATACCTGTAGTTCTGCACATCTGTAACCTCAGCAGTATCAAGATCAATCTTCCCCCGACGGAACCGATCAGAGCTCCTGTTCAATCTCTCTGTGCAACCAAAGAGGGAGGGAAGGAGAAATTAATCAAATACTATCAATTTTTTATTTTTTTCCTAATTTTTCTTGGTGTGGTTCAAAGCTACATGGTTAATCCAATACTGACCAGTTTTGCTTTTCTTGATCGTGTATGCCTCCCTCTCTGAGAAGCTGTTCCTTGGTTCTTCATCACCACCTGAAAGAGGAAATCAGTGAAGTCAAAAAAAACTGTGTTTGAAAAAAAAAAATTAAATTTTGAACTTCGGGAAGAAGAATAAGAAACCGTGAACAGAACAACAAAACCCAAAGGGGGGAAGATTCCGGGCGAAATCCAATGAGGGAGAAGAATGAAGTCTTAAAGCGTACAGAAGAAATTAGAAAGGAATGAAGTTGGGAACTTTGATGCAAAAATAAAACTAAGTTTTCTTTCTGGTATTGAG
Source organism: Macadamia integrifolia (assembly GCF_013358625.1). Classification (NCBI taxonomy): domain Eukaryota; kingdom Viridiplantae; phylum Streptophyta; class Magnoliopsida; order Proteales; family Proteaceae; genus Macadamia; species Macadamia integrifolia. The sequence goes on from NW_024868077.1 coordinate 555,353, forward strand.
GCTAAGATTCCTAGCATCGAAACCCTAATTTTATTCCATAAGAAGAAACCATAATGTCCGAACAATCAACAGAACCCAACCCAGGAAGAAAATCTTGAAGGTGAATGAGATTCAGATTTTTGAAAAATAAGAATAAATAGAATCGAGAACCCACCTCCGTAAACTATATCATCAGCGTGAAAGTCTTCAGCTTTGCTCTTGATATTGAACCATTTCCTAACCAGAGTCTTGGACCATGAGAGCTTCGTTGGAAGGAAAAAAAAAATAGAAGAATCAGAAATCTGAAAATTTTAAAGAGAGAGAAAAAATGAACAGGAAAAAAATGCAGAAACCGAAGAAGATTACAGAGTAGAGAACACGAGGTACTAGTAGCATTCTCTCAATACCTTGCTTTTCTTCGAGTTCCCATCTCTCATTGTTTCACTAATTCTACATACAGCTCTCCAGATTAAAAATATTGTAATCCACCTTCTCCTGTTATTTCTATTAGTTAAGTATTCTCAGTTCTGTTTATAATGAACCCAGAAATAAGCCCCGAGAATCCTCAGTGTTCATATCTCCGATCTAAAGAACACAAAAGCAGAACAAACAGAGATGAACAGAAATGGGCTTGAAAGTGCTTCAGGTGTATACCGCAATAAACGAGAAACAGTTTCTAGTTTCTACAACCTACTGTAGAACCAGATGGTACCAGTTAACAGGGGAAGTGACAGAGTAAATGGATGCAGGGCAATACCAAGAAAACCCAGAAAAAGAAACAAAACCAAATGAGAATGCCCAGGAAATAGAGGACAAAAAGCCCAATTTATGGGTTCCCTCCCAAAGAGACTTGAGGATTAAAGTGAAGAGCTCAGCTATATGTTTCTCTGGATCTCTGGTTTTCTCAGTCAAAGAAGCTCACTGCCTCACAAGGAGGATGGAATCAAGGACAGAAACAACGAATGTGCAGTATCCTCGCTCAGTTCACCACCAAAAGAGAACCAAAGGAAGAATAGAACGGAGAAGAGAAGGTCCCAAATTCATAACTGAAAGAACAGAGAGACAACACTGTAACGCGTGGAAGTGGGAAGGAGATTCTGATTTGTGAATGTGGAACAAGACAATGTAGCAGACATAAAGAAAGAGAAACTATGAGAGAGAGAGAGAGAGAGAGAGAGAGAGAGAGAGAGAGAGAAGTCTTCTCTCCTCAAAACCTCGTTCTTGGTCCAGCAAAGTATCGAATTTGAAGAGAATAAAGTGCAAGGAAGCTCGGTCTCGAGGCTTTTTACCCCAAATCCAAGACCATGCCAACATGGGCATTGGATATATCGGTCAGACCCCAACATAAAACTGCCCGATAGCTTCCCGTCCCTCTCATAAGCTCCACCTCTCTGCACCTCTTCCTGCCCACGGTCAGCAAAGTTAAAGGTCATGTAAGCCCCTAGCTGTATACCCTTCTTCCCTTCCCTCCCGTTTTGGTCTTCCATGAGAAAAAGTAGTTAAAAGAAAAAGATAAAGGGCATGTATCAAGTGTTTGTTTCTCTCTTCCTTTGTTTCTTTCTTCACTCTCTTTGTTTCTTTTTTATTTTCATTTCTTTCTATCAGAATACAAGACTTAGACGAATCATCTGTTTTTGTGTGTATAAGACCATATTTGATTTGTAAGGAATGTTTGGAAGGGAATTTTTTGTGGATTGAGAGAAGAATGTGTGGTTCTCCATGCAAGTTTGTTGGGTCTTTGGAGGTTTTTTTTTTTTTTTTTGGTTTCTTTCTAACGCTTCTTGGGTTTAACTTTAGAGCTACTGTATCTTCTCAAAACCTTCAAAATTTACCCTTTCTTTGTGGAGCATTGTGTAAGTTTGTTCCTCTCCTTAGTTCAAAATGGAGTCCGGATTGCATAAATGTAGGGAACTTGTTAGATAATTTTGAGGTTCTATGTTGACTCAATCTAGATTCATGTCTAGAGAAGCTTTGGGAAGGCGCCCCAATTTGGGTTTTCGTTGGTATTTTATAGGTTTTAGTTCTTAGGAGGTGCAAAACTTTTGTCCGCATGGTTTAGGGAGTGCCTCATTTTGGAGGTCCCCAAAATACCTTGGTGTAGGATCATGTTGGGCCATCCTCAGTTCCATACCCTAAGCTCAAGTGTTCCAGTCACCCTACTACCAGGCTTTCTTCTGGGAGATTGTGTAATTATCTGTTCTCCTCACCCCCAATCCTAACCCTCCAATGGCTAGTTTGTTATCTTATCTTGGAAGAAGAAAGTAAGATCTTGGTTTTAGCTTTCTAAGTTTGAAATCTCCCTTGACTAAATCCCTTAAGACACATGCCCCTTGTGGGAGACTGTGTCTAGGTCCATTGGCTTAGTCTTAATTTTCATATTTCTAGGGTTTGAAGCAATCAATTAAGGGTATTAGTTTATCTGATTAAGCCTTAAACTATGGGTTTGACGGCACAACACATCAAGACATGGCCCCATGGAGCCCTGGTCTTCATCTTCTAAATTGGAACCACTAGCTGCCCCTCAAAGCATCTTCTTCCTAGTTCCCACCACTACTAAGACCCCTAACCCTAGTGAAGCTTCCACTAGCTTTGATAGCCATCTGGGTCCCCTAATCCTAGATGAGTTGTCCTCTACTGTCAATTCTTTTATATTATGTTTCTAAGGAGTGGACTTCTATATAAGCATTCATTCTCCATCAGTCATTAAGGGCTATCAAATGTAATCAGCCTAGAACCAATAAACCTTATAAGGGTAGGTAGGTGATAAGCTTTTATGATTCAATTCTATAGAACAATAAGAGTCATTGTTTGCTTACCATTGTGTGGGTCTTAGGAATAAGAAAAAGTGAAGAATTTGTATATAAACTATTGACTAAAGAACATTAATGGGGCCTATATGAGTAATTCACATCTAAAGAGGGAAGGGATGAGGCCCTACATTTGAAATCTTTTTTACCCTTGATACACACCGTTGTCATCAAAGGGGATCTTAAAGGACACCATATATTTGGACTCAAAGAGGGAATGATCAATTTATGATTCCAGTTTATCTCACATGAATGACTTGTATCCTTATCTCCAATCTTCAAATAAATGCCACGTGGGATGTCGTTTTCGACCATTGGATTCAATTTTGGCTATCTAAATTAAATTATCCAACTGGTAACTTAATAGACATGCAATGTATGAAACATATCTCTCTCTCTCTCTCTCTCTCTAAATTGCTTTCTAAATATGTGATATAAGGTGTCTTAGGCCCAAGAACTCAAATATGCAACCTTTAATCCTAAAACCAGGGGCACAAGGCTCAACCTTTGTCACTTCTTGCAATTCATTATAGAGCTGTTTCAAATAGTACTAGTAGCTCATGACAATGATGATGCGAACCAAGGTGGCCCACATGCAGGATTCGATCACAGCCATCCAATTCCATTGAATTGTTTAGGGAATTAAGATTGGGAGGTATGGTGGAACCCATGATTATAAAGATTCCAATCCGATGGTTTGGAGAGACAAACTCACGCGAGGCAGTTTTAATTGAGAGATTTTCACAATATAATATTTCATTCATTGAATTTTGTGCACGGATGAAATTACCAAACTACCCTCGTTCCAATCAAACGGGAAATGATGACTCAAGAGGCAGTCAAAGGGTGATCTTTGATTCGTACTTTGGGCAAAGTATATCTCTTGGGCCCCACCCCGAGGTTTGGGGGGGCTGCTGTGTTTGTATTATCTTTTGCTTTTGCAGCTTTGAACCCTCCCCTGCCTGCTTAACCGACCGTTTCTTCATTTCTTGCTTACTTAGCTTTTCCTCTTTCTCTTTCTTTTTTACCCCCCTTAGATGCCACTGTGTGGGCTTCCTAAGGTTCAGAGAAATGGGCTTTCTTCTTCTTATGTCATTATTATGATGAGACCCTGAGAAGTAGACTTTGAAGAAGAAAAAACCCCAAGCATCTTTGGTTGGGTACTTCACTGTATCTTTTGACTTAGACCTTTTCCCTTGTTTGTGTCTCTATCCAATGGACTAACATGTATTCAATGGGTTACAACTTCCCTGAATAGTTTGTTTTGATGAGATTATCAATGTGGATCAAATGTCTACCATGTGACAACTGAATGGGTCTCAAATTTGGGGAACATATAAATATTGAAATCTTTTTTTAATTTATAAAATATGTTAAAATATTAAAAGATATAGAGGTATAGTGTTACATTAGTTATTTCGACATTGCTTGTGTCTTAATATATCTTTGGATTAATTCCAACTAATGTCTTTAGATTTTGGGTCAAACCTTAAGTTGGATTTCTGAGGTCTATATTACACTGCAGTAAATATCTATCTCCACGTTCTTCTTGACACATGACAAGCATAGAGAGAGAAAAGCTCTACATGGTAGTCCTAAATATAATGCAGTAAATATCTATATCCAATAGGGGTGAAACAGGGTCAGATTTCTTTAAACCCCAATCTAACTTTAGGTCTTCAAAACCTAGGCCCAACCCAATCCTAATTGACCATGATCGAGTTGGGTTGGCCTGGGTTTGCCCTAATTGGCCCTGATTTTTGCCAAGGTTTGACTAACCCTTATTGACCCTATTTTTGCCATTTTGAAGCACTAATAAATCATATGATCAATACACAATTAAAATTATGAAGTACAACACAATAATATCGAAATTTGGAAGTAGTAACAAAATTTTGTATTTGATGAAATTAGAAATTTCCGTATAAATTGGGTATAAGTTTAAACCTATTTTATTATAGGATATGATAATCCTAAATTATATTATATAAATCAGGGTTGGGTTGGGCCAAGCTGGGCTAAGGTGGGTGGTGGGCCTAGTTCTTAACCCAGGCCCGGCCCAACCCTAACCCATTGTCAATGTTTTTCAACCCTAACTTGCTCTCAGGGTTAGAAATCTTAGGCCAAGCCTTGTTCGGGCTTAGAGTAGGTTTTGCCCGTCAGAGCCAAACTTACACTCCTAATCTCCACATTCTTCTTGACATGAAATGAAGGAAAATAATTGTATCTTTAGTGAAAGATATTTCTCTTCCCAATGAAGTATTTGCATTTCCCTCACAACTAAGCACCAAAATTGTTTTTTCAGGTAAAATATATATTTCACTTCTTAGAAAAAAATTTGCATTTCCCTTGCAGTCAAACTGAACAACTTGTTTTTAGAATTTGAGCTTGGTAGTTTCAGGTTGTGCCGGGCAAAATTGGGCTTCCTTTTATGTATTTGGTGGACTACAAATTTCAAGAATTCAAGGCCAAAGGATTACCACCTCCTAATGGGGGTTATCTCTAACCGTCCCCTCCCTAGAAAAGAGAAGGAAAGAAAAGAAAGGACAAGGGATGGCCATGGCTGGTCATATATGAGAAATGGAAATTTGTAGAAATTGATTCCTAAAACGATGCAGAAAAGAATGGAAATCACAAACAAATGATCACACAATGAACAAAAAGATTTACATGATTTGACAAAATTGTCTACATCCATGGTGAGATAAAATCCTACTTCACTAACAAATAGTCTATGTCTGACCATTTATGCTACCAACATGTACAAGAGATCCTACCCCAACAATTACCAAAAAAAGAAAGAATAAAAAAAAGGACATGATAACAAATTATAGAGTAACCAAGGCATATAGTAAGCAAGTGGGTAAGTGCATGTCTATGTTGTATCTAAATCAACATATAATAATGTCTCTCCATGATGTTAACTAGTTAGAAAGCATTTTCCCATTTGGAATTGGAAAATCTAGTTATGTTAGGTAGTGGCAACAATAATAAGGATATGTTTCATGGCTTGAAACGATCTTAATCTTTTTCAGTTGTCATAGTCGTCGTCCCAAATAATCACACCTTCCATTCCCCTTGCTCTCTTCTTGTTAGAGTCGTCCATTAATGACACCTTCACCTTCTTATCTTCCATTCCATGTTGCCTATCAAATCAGTATTTATATGCCGCCTTCCTCTTCTTATCTTCCATCCCTTTCTCATAGTCCTATACCCCATATGTAGTTATTTACCAAAAAAATCTCGCTCCTTCTATGGTTACTGTATACCCAGCTCATTAATGATCAACTTTGTTATTATTTTATGTGACTACTATCTTCATTGAATTTAAAGGTGTCCAAATCAAATCAAAATCAAACTGAATCATTTACATCTCGGAATCATGAAACTGTTCATTAAATAGTTAAATTTTGACTTAAAAAATAAGACCATTTAATAAATGATTTGATTTTAACCATTTAAACCAATTAAACTAATTAAATCTTGATTTATATTACATAAATGTCACTCTCTCGTATCATCGAAACCCTTGCGGCCACACGCTACTTGATGAAATTGTTTGTCTTTTCTAAAAGCAATCATTTAAAATTTTAAAAAATATATATAAAAAGAGTAGATTTATATTAAATAACTATTTATACATTTTCATATGGAAATAGGTTCAAATTAATGATTGCTTATGATTTTTTTTTTTTTTTTTAATGAGAGTAGGTTTTGGATGCGATATTTCCTGTGAAAACCGTTTAAGAATCATATAATCGTTTGATATAGAATTCAATTTTGATTTTATTATGAGAAATCATTTAATAAATAATTCAATTTTGATTTCTATGTCTGACACCATAAATCAAACCGAACCATATTATTTTAACCAAAACCACATCATTTAACACCCTTAGTTAAATCAAGAAAAATTATAAGTCAGTTTTAGTTTTCTTCAAATATCCATGTCATAGGACAAATTTTAACTAAGGGCCTCGCATCTCTCTCTCTCTCTCTCTCTCTCTCTCTCTCTCTCTCTCTCTCTATATATATATATATATATATAGGAGGAAGGAAAGGCCCACAAGGGGATTAGGTAAGGGGTTGGCTCTTGCAGGTGAGTTATATTAGCTAAAGGCACTATTTGACAACGTTTCGTTTCTGCGATTTCTGCGTTTTCTTGTTTCCAGAGACGGAGAAATAACGTAAAAAGCATTTGATAAAGTTGTTCCATTTCACCCATTTCTAGAAATATAAATCAAAATTTATGTCTATTTACAATTCTAGAAACGACTTTGACGAAATAAGTTGGACTTGTTTTGTCGTTTCTAGAAACGAATTTGAGAGAGAAAAAAAGGCCGTTGTGCCCGATAAATCTTTGAACTATTTAAACCTAAAAAGAGGCAACTGAACCCTCTCTCCTTTTTGGGCATCCGATGATACTATTGGGTTTTTTAGTGGCATTATGTCTGCAAAAAATATTTTGAGAAATAGGTTTATCAAACACCAAAAAAATCCATTTTTATTTCCAAAAACGTGAAAAACCGTTTTTGCTTTTTCCAAACACATAAACAACAAAAACGTTATCAAACGGTGCCTAAGGTGATCCACCACCGATGTTAGCCTCTTTATCAACTATAGTAATGCAGATTTTGCCTTGGAACCGGTCCATTGATATCTTTGAATCACCTTTCAAGTGAGGCCAGAGCTCTATACCAATAGAACTGCTTAACTTTGTTGCTGAGCTTTTGGCTAGGAGTGTGAAAAACTGGTCCAAACTGGTTAGTAAACAGTCCGAATGCCAAGTCTGAACACTTTACTATTCAGGTATTCATGGTGTTTGGTTGTACGTAGTCCGATGGATGCCCATCCGAGACCAATTGTTTAGAGCCCGATTAGTCCATTTATATTTGATCAACTCGTGTATGGTCTGTTTATCATCCAATTGAAGACCTATTAAATCGGGTTTTTTCAGTTCCAATCTATTCGGTCGGTTTTGGCGAGTCTTGTTGACCTTACTGGTTAGACAAACTAAGGGTATTAAACTGTTTGGTTTTGATATAAATGGATCAGTTCAATTTGTTTCAATAAAAAAAATTTTAGGTAAAATCAAACTATTTAATAAATGGTTTTAGTTTAAACGGTTTGATTCAGTTATTATTATTATTATTTGTTGGACATAGATCCTCTTTTTTTTCTTTTTTTGATTCCTTAGAATCTTTTTTTTCCCCCTCCTAGGAGTATCAAGATACTACTGTGCTAAGATATCTTATCTGTTTCTCCAGGAAAATGGATATCTCCGGAATACCCGGCCTTTGGTTCAAATCTCATTACAAATGAAGAAAGTACAAGAATATTTAGAAATAGATAGATCTTGGCAACAAGAATTCCTATATCCACTTTTCTTTCTGGAGTATTATTTATACACTTGCTCATGATGATGGTTTAAATAGATCGATTTTTTACAAATTTGCGAAAAATTTAGGTTATGACAATAAATCTAGTTTTATTATTATTATTCAAAGAGCTTGTTTATCTTTTACTCTTTTTATTAAAATAGACGTAAACTTAACATTGAATTGAATTGTGTTATTGTTATATGTTTTATATTAATAATTGTAAGGTTATAGTTGTTTATTGAATTGAATTATATGTTGTTATGTGTTTTTTTTTTTTTTTTTTTTAGTAATGTAAGATTATAATTGTTCGTATATTTTAATTTATTTTCAATAGGTTAAAATGTATTTAAATTTTTTTAGTGGGATTTGATCATTCTTACCATAATTATCTATTGGTTTACCCAAAAGAAAATTATGGAATGACTTAACTTGCTATGTATATATTAATCGGTTTTAAATGATTTATCATCCGTTTAAATTGCTTAACTTAAACAGTTTCAATTTTAAAACTTGAATCAAACTATTTAATAAACGGTTTCATGATTTCGGTAGAGGGCTCAATTTAGTTTCGATAAGTATTTACGATTTGGCTTTGACACCCTTAAGGTTGGTTGCATGTAGGGGTGTCAAAACCTAGCCCGAACCGATAAAACCAACTGAAAATGACCAATAAAACCCCAACCGAATCAAACCGATCCATTTTGGATTGGTTTTGGACTGAGGTATGTTGGGACCGGCTGAAAATTGATTCAAACCAAACTGACCAATAACCAAACCGAATGAAACAGATAAAAAAATGAATGATTATAATATTATAAATTGGTGAATTGACTATCCATTTTTCACAATATTAGTGAGAAAAATTTTATTGTAAGGGGAATTGTTACAAATCATTGAATATTAAGTTATGAATGGATAAATTGATTTATAAATTGTAATAATGCTTCCATTGATTTCCTTGTTCACTATACAAAACTAGTTAGATAGTTATATGAATGATTAGGGACAATAGGGTTCGCTTGTGATTTCAATATTAGTTATCTTCTTAGTAATTTGTTATCCATTGGTTTCAATATTAGATCCCTTACAACGATAAACCATGATTTAATCATAATCATAAACTTTAAGTGTTTTTTTGGTAAAATCTTGTCATTATGAGTTATGTATGTAAGATTTCATTATTGTTCAAGCTCAGTAATAAAACCGATCGATCTTAACCCTATATTGAAAAATCGAGATAAATCAAAACCAAACTCTACTAACACCGAAATCGACTCAAAACCAAAGTTCCTTAATGGACTGGTTTTGGTCTCCCTATCCAACCTCACCCCTTCCTTCTCTCCTTTCGAAGATACGTACTTTACTTTCGAAACTAATATAATAATTTAGGGAGAAGACGCTAGTATGCTCACTATTTTTTAAAATAATAATATTTGCAAAATAACTTACCACGTTGAGATGGCCGAGTTGGTCTAAGGCGCCAGATTAAGGTTCTGGTCCGAAAGGGCGTGGGTTCAAATCCCACTCTCAACAATAATTTTTTTTTTCTTTTTTGTAATATGGGGTTTTGTATTTTTGACCTTTTGCAATATGGGCTTTTGTATTTTTTACTTTCGTAATATGGGCTTTTGTTTTTTTACTTTTGCAATATGGGCTTTTGAGCTTTTTAAATATGGGCATATTTTCTGTGGGCTTTTGTGCTTTTTAGGAGATTGAATGGGCTTGGACCGCTTTTCTGTTCATTCAGTTCATATATCACATAAATGATTTTTAGGAGATTATCCTTCCCAAAAGAATGAATTTTATTTAGGAGATTATATGGGCTTTTGTGCCTCTCTAGTGGGAGAAACATTTTTCTCTGTGGGCTTTTGTGCCCCACTTGAGGGAAAATGTCCAGTTCTGGATATGGACGACCGCTTTTGTGTTTCTAACTAATCATTCAGTTTTATAGGGTAGATAACTAATCGTTCAGTTCATTTGTCACATAAGTGTTTTTGTAGGAGATTATATGGGCTTTTGTTAATTTATCACATAATTAATTTTTAGGAGATTTTATTGGCTTTTGTGCTTCTTTGAGGGAAAGACAATTTTCTCACCACAAAAATCTTGATGCATGCAGTAGAGAGGCTACCAAAGAGATTTGATTTATTAACAAGATTATGTTTTCATACATATATGGGTTAGCATTCAATCATTATATGAGTATGAATTAGTGAAAAGAGTGTTTACTAATGAGTTGGTTGGATGGAGTCCTATACAAGAGGTGGTCTTCTTAATGGGTAATCGATTTTCAAGTTAACTGCCTTAATTTTGTAGGGTGTATGTGAGCTTATTAACAATTGATTCCGTTGTGGGAGAACCATCAATTGTTTTGTAAACCCATTAATCGCCTTAACTGTGTAATACCCTTGTTTGGACTGGCCCTTAGATTCTGTGTCTTCCGGAATTCACTTACATGTTCAATGCATTCAACGCATTCCCCACAGGTGGGTAAGTGATTTTCTCTTCGACAACTCTTGGAATATCTGCCTTTTATCTTCTTCATTCCCAATGCATATTGTTAATAAGATCTTAAAAATTCTCACCACTAATGATATTGACAGCCCCCTTTCAAAGACATGGGAACTAACCACCAAATTAGTTGCAAAATACCTAGTTCAAGTATTATAACTCTCTTGATATCTATTACAAGTATATATGCCCATCTCCTTGTTTGCATTGGTGGCGTTTCTTCTGTAACTCAAAATCTGTCCAAAGTTTAACTTTTCCTTTTAGAGACTTATCCTTGATGGCGTTCTTATTAAGGATATCCTTGGGAAATTGATTGATATTGACCATACCAGTGTGTTTTGGCTAACTCAAGGGAATTTATTTGGCATGGCTTTCTTTCATGCGAGTTCACAATAAGAATTTGGGCTGCTAGATTACTAGGGTTAAGCATTGAGAACTTAACTAATAACTTTTTCCCATCCCTGGTTATGTTTTTTTTTTTTTTTTCCCCTTAACTCTACCCTATTTCATGACTATGATAAATTTAGATTCTTTAGCATTTTTATACTATCTTGCTATTTCATTTGGGCTCACAGGAATCAGGTAATGCACTCTAAGACTAAACCTAATCCTTCTCAAATTCTAACCAACATTAACCGATGGGCTAATCAATTTTCAATTCTCAATGGCTCCTCAAAACCTCTTGAAATCCAATCACACTTATTGGATCCTCAATTTCCATCTTTTCCTCAAAACCAGCCTTTTTTCGATCATTCAATTTTTAATTTGTATCAGTACATCTAACACTGTTAGTGACACTTTGGGGTTGGCTTATGAAATTCTCTTTTAGGGTAATATTGTTTAATTCATGCTGAATGTGTGATGATAGGAAAAGCTAATGGGTGAGGGCAGTGATGTAACCTCCATTAGACTAGGGGTATTTTGGGGTTTAAATTGTAATTGTACATCATGATTCGTCACTTAACGGTGGGCCACTCATAGTCAAAGTAAGAGTGATAGAATCTACAAAATCAGAGAGATAAATTTGTAATTTTAAACTTCACAAGGGATGGGAGTATAATAAATGAAACATTCAAGGGAGGGGAGTGAAATTTCCTTTTAAAAAAAAGGAAAGAATTCATCTTTTTATTCTCACATGTTTTTTTCTCCCCAATGGCAAACATGAGTGGATTAGCCCACAAAGTGGTGTTTAAATGATTTTCAATATCAAAAAATGAATAGAAAAAATAAATAAATAAATTAAATTTGAGAATAAAGATAGACACATGAATTCAAAATATTTTGATTTTTTTCTTTTCCATTCCCTTCTTGACAACCAAACTAAGCCTTAGGATGCGTTTGATAGCCAAGAGAAGAAACAAGTACAAAAATTATAATAATTTCTTATTTTAAGAAATTCTCAATATGTTTAGTATGTCTTGAATCAAGAAAAGATATATTTTTTTTAATTTTAAGAATGTAAAAGTATTCTTATGTGCCAAAAAAAAAAAAATCTAAACTTTTCTTTTCTTTTATTGTGATTTTTATTCTTTTCTTTTCTTCTCTAGGTTACCGAACACAGCCTTAGTGAAATCCCAATAACTAACGCTTTTTTTCTTCTTTTAGTTATAGATGATTTACACTCTCATCTCGCAGGGTTCCATATCTGATATCTGTACCTGCTGACGAAGACAAACAGAGCAGAACCGAGATCTCCTCCCTCTCTCTCTCTCTCTCTCTCTCTGAGTCAGTTACTGTGAGGTTGCTCTCTGCGTTTACGTTCCACAGAGCGTGAGTCTCTCTCTCTCTCTCTCTCTCTCTCTCTTATTCGCTCTTTTAGGGTTTATGATCAACCTACGCTCCTTACCTTCCTCGCTTGACTTACCAAAAAATAGTCTCTCTCTCTCTGTCACACACGCGCACGCATTTACTGTGCATCTGAATTGCTATGAAGTGTCGTTTCAATTTTCCCTTTTATAAACTTGCTTTGTTTTTCTGTTGATGTTAAATCATTTATGCTATTTAGTTCTTTTTGGTGGTGACTTGGGAGTCTTAGATGGAGAAGAAAGGGAAAATGGAACTAAGTTCATCTACCTTCTCGTTAATTACAACAAGCATATTTAATATATACAAATTCAAACTTTTTTAATGTTTAAGTTCGTTTCAGTTTGTGCCCTCTTTCTGTTTGTGGTATCTTTGAATTGGATATGCATCATAAAAATGGTGCACCAAATCAGGTTGCTGCATTGTTGTGACAGGATTTTAAGTTCTTCTAATTATCTCAACTCTCTGCAATATCTGATTATTTTGGGTACCTGTATATGTTTATTTACTCCAGGATATATTATCTTGATGCCATGAAGAGGGAAATGCCATGGAGCAACCAAGTGGATGTTTTGTCATCCGATGATGAATCAGATTCAGAGGCTGCTAATGGGAATGATAAAGCAAATACAAGTGATAAGAAGACAATCAAGAGACCCACCGAAGAAAATAAATTGGAAGGTATTTTAGCTGTTGGTTTCTTGATTTATTCTTGTTGATAAAAATATCTTTATATTCTATCCTAAACCAAACCAATTTACTTTCCTGCTTGTGGTTTAGACATCATTTATTCAGTTCCCGACTGCTCTGCATTCCAATAGAACAGATTATGTGGTCAGATTATAATCGTAATGTGGAAAATTAAGTTGGGAACTTCATTTTTTGTTTTGTATTTTGAAATGATCCTAACTTGCCAACTGTGAAAAATGTCTGTAGCTTTATTAATTGTCCACTATCAGCATATGTGAAAGAGATTCCACACTTTTGAATAGACTTAGTAATTTTTAGTTTGTCAAAATGTATTGTACAATTGATCTCCTGCTACGTATCTGCCAAACTATTTATCCTTGCCTGGGCAGAAAAGCAAAAAAACACGACACAATTTTAAAGAAAACACTTTCAATAAATTTCCTGCTGTTGTACTCATTTTCTTTTCCATAGATTTTTCTGCTTTTTTTAGTCATTTCAAAACAAAACAGTGATCTACAAGTAGGGTCTTAAAAAATTCTATTGTTTTTTCCTGTAAACATTGTTGGTTGGATTCGAGAATCCTGCTTTTCCACAATCTTCACATCTTATAAGGTCAGCTGATTGTGTTTCAATCAGTTATAAGGTTATTAGATATTTTTTTAGCGGAGTATATTGGAGGCTAGAATTTGTATAGAACCAGAACAAATATTTTTTTGAAAGAAGAAAAATTTTGATGTTACTGACATGGTGATAAACTGAGCCGTTAATCCCCAGGTGTTAAAATTTTGAAAAAGCTACTTGATGATGTAGGGATGATGGTGCATAGCAGTTGATGAATAGAGTCGAGACCTTCTCCATCTGTAGAGCAGTTTTTACATGCTCATAAACACACAAAAGAAAAGGGCTAAAGAGAAGAGACTGGAAGCTTAAAGAAAGTATAATTGAATTCTTAAAGCTATACAAGCTTGCTTGTCCAGGAAGTGACTTAGGCTGTGTCTGGTTGTGTAGGGGCCCATTGCATTTGCACTTAAGAGTTCCACCCTTAACCACTCTTTGTTATCATGGGTCTTACCACTCAGGAGCATTCTGCTAAATTGTTGATGTTTCTCTACCAATTTAGCTATCTCGATCTTCCACATTCTCCTCTGTACAATGATCTACTAAATTGTTGCTGTTTCTCTGCCAGTTTAATTATGCACTCCATTTTGCATTCCACCCTCCAAAATAAAAGGCGTCTTGGATGTCAATGACCCAAGTAGTAATCCTGCTCCCACGCAACCAAACGCACCACCTTATTGGTTGATAGTTAACACACCATCTTCCGTGGTGGACTGAAATGCTCCACCTATTCTTCATTAGGAAAATTTTTCCTTCACAGTGGTCGAAATTTCAATCAAAACGGTCAAAGTCAAAATTCAGCGAAATATTTTAATTTCTTTAGACCTTGAAATGAAATCACATGTGAAATATAAAGAATCTAATATTTCATCAAAAATGTTGGAAACAAAATTATCAAAATGTCAAACTTTTTGTCGAAATAATGAAATGAGTTGAAATTGCTTAAAATGCTTCAAATCATTGGAGACCAAACCTCTCGTAAACTCATCTAAGCTCCCACAACAAGATTGCAAAGAGACATTTGGGTTGAAACATCAAGAAAGAGGGAAGTCGGTCAAACTTATAATCTTGGTTCAATTCTTTTGCTAGATTTGAGCAATTTATGTGTGATTACATGAGATTCACATATGAAAGTGTGTTGAAGCTTTTCCAGATTGAAACATCTTTGCTTCAACCTCATAACCCCAACTTTATTGAAATCCATTTTCCCAAAAAAGTTAGGTTGAATTGGCTTTGTTAAGCCCTTATTATTATATGTTAACCACATTAGGCTCTATTTGCTCATGAAAATGCATGGACTTTGGTAACTTATATAAGTGAAAAGACACAATACCTATGCTATAAACTAGCAACATAGAATGCGGAACCAAATTAATACTTTGGATATTCTCTTTTTTAACAGCCAATCATTCATTCATGTGTATTTATGCTTAAATAAGCATCCCCTAAAATTTCGTTGCAAACTTAGTATTTCCCTTCATTTCCCAAAATTTTGCCAAATTGTGACCATTGTAACCAGATTTGATCATTGACGATTTTTTTCAGATTTTGACAGGTTTTGAAATGACCAATCCTGTCTAAAGTCTAAACGGTGGTCTTCACTACCTAGAGTGACCACTATAGGGTGGATAAACTCG
Source organism: Macadamia integrifolia (assembly GCF_013358625.1). NCBI lineage: Eukaryota > Viridiplantae > Streptophyta > Magnoliopsida > Proteales > Proteaceae > Macadamia > Macadamia integrifolia. The sequence continues at coordinate 570,779 of NW_024868077.1, forward strand.
AGCATTGATTGCTGGGTCAATACAGAGTATTGCCTATCAGATGGACTGTGGTTTCGGAAAACCATCACTGACCATCATCTGCCCTGTGGCTATAATTAATTGTTTTGGGGTGGGTTTATACCTTCTTAGCCCCTTCTTTAAATGAGAAATTACTAATTTATTGAAAGAGAGAAGAAGCCAGACAACCTGAAAGGGAATTTGAATGATCCATTAAGTACTTGGACCAACACATAGCTTTTACTGGAAGTTTAATAAGATCTTTTTGCTCAAATAACAATTAAGTTGAAGCAGGTATTTGTCCATTTTTCGACGTCTCAAAATAAGATGCATGGAGGGCCTCATATATAGAAAGGAAATAAAAGAGCTAGGAGTAAAAAAAGTATGTCAGGCCTGCATATATGGCCCAATCTGTAACCTATTTCACCACTTATCTGACTACTCATGAGCTAGTGTCTTCCATGATTGAGGTCTCCTTGTGACTGCTTCCCTGTTTTGGTGTAGTGCAGGCCCAAAATGTTATTGCCTCTTAGAATAAATAAGTGATTGAGTTGTAAATAAACTCATGCCAAATTTCCCATGTTTCAAAGTGGTGTTGGTACTATGTTAGATTGTGTCTTTTACTTGCTCTCCATTCTTTTAGGTTCCTAAGCAAAGTGGTGTAAAGCATGCTCTATGATGCAGGTGCAATGATCAGACGAGCAGAAATGTATCAGGAATATATGAAGCAGATTCAAATTCCTTCTCATCGTGCATCACAAATTCCTTGTCATTCATGGCAGGGACTGGCTAAATCCATCAAGCAGTTATATAGGCAACCCCTGCACTACCTCACCAATGTCCTTCTTAAACAGTGGGACCAATCAAGGGCTGGCACTGATAATGAACATCAGCCGTTGGATACCATCATTCATTCTTGTAAAGCTGAAGCTACCATCTGGCTCGTGGAAGAAATCCACAGGCTTACCACTTCACATCACCATTTGGCAAGACTCTGGCTTTCAGAGCCCATGTACCAAGCTTATGTTGATCCAATCTTTCCACGGATATGACTGGTCCCAATCCTGCCTGTTTCTGTACCGAAGATTAGGAAACTGGGTGTTCTGTGAAAATGTATAGGTATGGTTTTCAATCCAGGCTTGTCTATGAACAAAGAAGGTTAATTTCTATGATTTGTTAGATATCTAGAGATTTTCTTCACTTTGGGTCACTGCATGCTTACAGCCAAGGCTGGAAGAGCACAGAGCAAAGAGTTGAGATCAGAAAATTTAAGTAGAATTCTCAGAGTGATCCATCTATTATCTGAACATATTACATACATTCATGAAGCCCACATAGGCTTCTTCTCTCAGAGAAATCCCTTGCAAGCCACTACTTACAGTGAAATATTAAAACTATAACCCTGCTGTTGCCTGGTCTGAGCTGAGCACAACTAAGATGTGATTTTATAGGATAATTACACGGCTTAATAACAGAGCAGAAGAATCTGAGGGAATCAACCCTTGAGCAATCGATAGGGGTTGATAGTTACAATACAGATTTGAACATATCTGATACAAACTCTTCAGTGGGTAAGGGTTGACATTGACATTTCCTTTTGTGTCTTCTTCTCTGGTTCCCTTCCCAACATCTCCTTGTAAGATGAAGCTTGAACAGTAGATCCCTTGTTGAGAGCTCTAGCTATGCCTCTAACAGTATTTGGAGTTGTTCTGCAGCAGCCTCCACTGAGTGAATCCCCAAACTCATGCCACTTACTAACGTATGAGACAAAATCTTCATCTGAAACCTCAGTGGACACCTGCAAAATATGAGGAATAAGAGGATGTGGCTTTTATATAAGCTGGAAGAATGTTAGAACCAAACTAAGATCATGGAATGCTCATCCAGAGTGGTATGGATATCACCGATTAACTCAAGAACATCTTTGTTTATGTTTTGCCACTTTTAAAACTCAGTAACTTACAAACTACATATCATAACAATCTGTGCATTATGAATTGACCACAATAATCCTGATGATTTGAACTTTGTACTTGGGCAGAAGATGTAGCACAATTAGATAATTCTTTGGTTGGAAACATTAGGTAGAAAGTCCAAATATCTGATACAAAGAAACCTGAACTAAGTGTAAACTGTAAACCACAATACTTTCATTCAATACTGATCGTTAAATCCCCCCCCCCCCCCCTCCCTCTTTTTCTTTTGAGATAAGAGACTAGTTTGGGAGCCATGAAAAATCAACCAGTTGGGTTCTTGACCAGAATATAGATCTTAAAATTCAAACTTCATGATCCCCCAACCCATCCAGTTAGGAAAAAAATCGTCTGCAATTCCGATCTTGTACAATTCCGTGAAATACCACCTTCAGGGGGTGACACGTGTATTGATACTAATGCAATGGTCCAGATCTGATTTAAATGCTTTTTCACTGATTTAATGTTTTATTAGTTATACCAGATTTGGACCATTGTATTGGTATCAATACACATGTCACCGCCTAAAGGTGGTATTGTACAAAATTGTACGAGATCGGAATTGCAGACGATTTCAACCCATCCAGTTAAGTTCCAGTATGACAGCTCTGTTCACAACTTGTGATAATATTAAAAAAAGGTAGTGATTAAGCAGATAAAAGCAATGGAAACAACAACTTATAAATGAAAAAGAAATACACCAAAAAAAAAACTCAGGATCCACTCCTTCCGATCTGCATCATATGTCTCACCACTGTTTGGATAAATAAGTGTTGGTTTATTTGTAACCTTCAGGATCAACCAGGAAAACAATTTGAATCTCAAAAACTTGGCATTCTACCATGGCAGAACAATCAAACTCTGTTTCAAGGACCATACGAAAAGTAAGGGGAAAACGAAGATGATTCAATGACTAAAATTTAGCTTCATCAAATTCAATTTTAGTTTCTCAATGCTAATGCAGCAGCTGGAAATGCTTTCTTTTTTATTAACTAGTTATTCTTTCTAGCAGGGCCATCTGTTTCCTTACATTTTCTCATGACCCTATTTCTTTAAAGCCCTGAAAAATGCTTATAACAAAACCATAACAGAATATCTGAATTCCCCATTTAAAGTAGTCTCAGAGTTATATATATTCATGTTGGATCCCACATGAGCTAGCACTGTAAATATTTCATTTGGTAGTGATAAGCTCTGCCATTATTGACATGGCCTGGCTATGGCCAAGTCTCATCAAGTCTAAACAAGATGAAAAGGGTTTATAGCCTAGTGCTAACACAGCTCTCATTCTGGTACTTCTGAGAGAAAGAGAGAGAGAGAGACAGAGACAGAGAGAGAGAGACACAGAGAGAGAATGATTGTACCTTCTTAGTAGATAGAATGAGTCCATGAATAAATCTAGGAGGGGTGCAGTTGATTCCAACAGCAACAACCTTGTTACATGAATCAGCAATTGAGACACACTCGAGCAAAGAATCTCCACTAACCACATTGAAACCTTCTTTGGAAGTAAAAGAAAACCATGCTGGAATATCAATGTCTTCTTCCTCAAGAAACTGAGCATAAGCCTGCAACATCAACGCGAACCCAAGGAAACTAAGATAGGTTCAACCGAAGACCAATCACAAGTGAACAAACATTCTATATATATAATACCTGAGCTTCTAGCTTATTTGGAGTTGTCTCAAATGCAATTAAATCAGCACCTGAACCAACCAAAACCTGAGCTCTTCTCCTGTGAAAATCTTTCATAATTTCTAAAGTAACTCTCTCTCCATATCTCCCACTGTTAAGGAAAGAGAAGAGTTATGTTATTAAGATGGCTATGAACTGCTCCACTTGAGATGAAAAATCTTGGGAAACTCTTATCTGAGAATCAATAACCATTCTACCTATACTCAGATCCATCAGGTCAATAAGCTCCATAACATCCTATAGATGCTGCAACTAAGATTGGTCTTTTTCTGAAAATTCTTCCATCTATAGTATCCTCAGTGATACAATCTTGACATCTCTGATGATAAATATCGCGTGCCTCCATAGCAATTTCAACACTGGGCAGCAGAAAAGCTTCACTTTCTTATTTTGACAAGCCTTTAGCCTGCCTCAACATGCAAAAAAGCCCATTTTCTTAAATTAAACATTCTCATAAAGAATGTAATTTAGGTGATATCAATGAGAAAGAGATAGTCCATTAGTCCAGGTACCCGGTAAGAGGCTGTGATAATGATATCTGCACCAGCTTCAAGGTAATCTAGGTGTACCTGCCCCATTAAGGGAGAGAGAAAAGACATATATATATATATATATATATATAGGACTCAATCGGCACTAATGACTCTAAATTAAAAGCAACAAAAACCAAATCAGAGACATGAATTTAGGTGAAAGTCAAATTAATCCCGTTGTGAGAGGCTCCAAGGTGATTTAAACCCAGTTAAGATACTTTCTAAGGTGCTGTGACCCAGATCAAACACTGTTGGACCAACCGCTTGGGACTCTGTTATGTACCAATTGATATGTTCAATAAGTGGGACAAGTTTTCAGCCCATCTTCTGGGCCAGGGCTGTGACCTTAGTTAGATCTTGTATATATAAAATGGACTAGGGAGGCACATAGCATCCAACCAAGGGGTAAGGTTGCCTTTTTGTCATCCCCTATGTCTGGCATACAAGCATATGACCAGGTGTGGCAATCTTTTGCCCATATAATATAGATAGGAGAAAGTTTTCCCCCAACACATGGGTAGGTTTTAGGCTGTTAAGCCACCATCCTAGGATCCCAAAACATCTCCCTTATTTCAAGCAACGTCTCCTCATATGGTTTATTATTAATTTTTTGACAAGAGAGGAAAAACAAAAAACTTATAGAAAAATATATGCGGGGTGTTGCCTACCCCACTTGCTGAGAGAACCCTCTTCCCATAAATATATAGGGGAAGTATTTCTTATGAAAGAATGTGGCTCCTATATGTGCACAAAGCTAATGGGAGCGCACAAGAAAGCATCAACGAGAAGTCATTTTACATTTCATGAGAGGCAAGGCAGTCATTTCGCACCCCCATGTGTTTGGGCATTGGAGCCACACTCTCCTAGACCCAAATCCTCTCAAGTGCTAGATGGAGTGCAGTGAGCATCCAGCGGCTAGAAGCACCTGGTCACACATGCCAAAGAGCTCCCAGCCGCTTGATGCTCACTGCACCTCTCTAGAGCTGGAGAGGATCTCAATGTCACTCTCCCACATAAACCATTTTCTCAAATTTATATGTGGAGAAATTAAATAAAAAATTAAGAGAGAGAGACACTCAAATTTAGATTAAAAAATTTTTTGGTAGAATTTAGATACATAAACATATTAAGAATTAACGGAAGAAAACAAATAAAGAGATTATTAGCCGTCTAATGAGCTGAGGAGAACTTAAAGAGGCATTTGGCACTCCAGAGAGGATCTTTGAGGTCAGCACCGTATCGTTCCAGCTCTGTCGCAAGGCCTCCGTCGATCACGGCACAACCGCCGGACTTCTGCAGGAAATCGTATATTACTGATGATGAGTTCAAGGGTGCTTCAAAGCTTCCGAATCCCATCTTCTTATAGAGAATGAAGGAGATCGTCGCCACCCCTCGTTAACACTTTATAGAGACTCCTCCTCCTCCTCCTCCTCCTCCTCCTCCCCACTCACTCACAAGGTGACAGAGAGATCCACTCTCTAAATTTAAATTCGGAAGCCTTCCCTAGTCTCCCCCTCCCCACCACAACTCACTATCTTACCTTTAACACAAATTATAAAAGAAGCAACCCACTCGTGAGGATGATAAGCAATATAACCTCGTACATTAGGAGTTGAGACTTTGGAGTTTACCTACTTGTTAAATTTAGGACCTCCCAGTTTTCCAGGAGGTGGCCTTAATATAGAAAAATTAATTATAAAATATTTCAATTTGTTTCTTCTACTGCGTATCATTAATGTTTCCTAATATTTAAATTTTAGTACTGGATTGGAATCATATGTGAAGGATATACAGAGAAGCTAATGAGCTGGGCTTGAGTCATTTTCAGGGAAAACCACCATTTTAATTTGATAAAGACCAATGATTAATTGCTTGGATCGGTTTATTTTTTTATATTCTATAGGCTCTGTTTGGTTGCAATGAGAATTTAAAAGGAAGGGAAATTAATTTTTCTTACTTTAAAAAGAAATGTTTATAATCATTACCCCATGTGATTGTATAAATTACTTAATTTTTTTAATCATATTTAATAATGAATTATTTTACATGTAATTTTTATTTTACATATTATAGCAAAGGATTTTTTATGCAAAGTAAAGTGAAATTTTATAACCAAATATGGAATGATTTGAAATTAATGTTAAAGTCACATGGGTAATGATTACATTAATTTCTTTTTTAAGTATGAAAATTTCACTTCCCTTCTCTTTAATTCCCCTTACAACCAAACATAACCATAGTATTTTTATTAATTAGGATAAGAATTGTTCATTTCTTCAATTCTAGGCAATGGTCATGTGTTAACCAAGTTGGCATGAGAGAGATAATGGAAGACCAAATTGTTTAAGTAATCTCTTGTGATATAAGACATAACATGATAAGAAACAAATTCTAATTAAATGGATGAAATGGATTATATATGATAATCATCCTTGTACTCATCATCCTTATCATTGTCGGATGGAGGATGAGAACCAATCTGGATCCCAATTTCATTGCCCAGTTTCCATGAACTTCATCACTCAATTATGCCTTAAGCCTTCATCATAGCTAAGCACACCGCCCGACTTATGTGGTAAGCTAGTGGGATACCATTAGGGGCATAGAATGGAGCAACAAGAGGAGCAGGGGGTCATTTCAAAAGGGGGAAAAGACAACAGTCACAATGGGTGTTAGCTTATGATACACCAGTAGTGTGCGCAACCATTTTCTTAAAAATATATTGGAAGAAAGAGCTAGCAGAGAGCACACCTGCTAGCGCAAGAAACACATGCGTGGAAACACCATGCTACACCCCACCCTGCATGGAACTAAAGATGTTCTTGTGCACCCTCCCAATGGCCTACACGTTGACATGTTCCTAAGCCAACAAGGTAACAATCTCTTGCCCAAATATATTATTGTTTGGACGTCATCAAAGACAAATGAAACGAAGGAAGTATCTTTCACTGTTGAAATAGACGTTTAAAATCATACTCTTTGGTTTGAAGAAACGACAATGAAGGCTTCATCCCTTCCCAATAGAAATATGAAAGACCGATTTAACTATATGTGCCAAGGTGCCTAACTCCTTTTTTGGTCCACTACTTTTGGATCAGTTTGAATTGAATCATATTTTTAATATGATTTCTAAACCCTAATCTAGATGGTAACTGTTTATTTATAAATTGACGATATTCTGATCATTATAACCGAGCTACCGGCAGCTATAATCAAGGCAAGTAGGGTAAAAAACCCTAATGCACAGATGGAAAGGAAGTGACCACTCATATGGAATTATGGATTCGTAATTGGGCTGAGTTAGGGTTTCAAACTGGTCACAGCAAACACGCCAAATGGGTGGTCCCTATGGTTCACACGTCCTTGTAGATTAAATTGATTCCTAATCATGTCTTTCCAATTAAGAGTTATCACTTTACATGAAACAGGGTTTCAAAAAATAGGAATCGGATCGGCCGATCCTAATTCCTCCCATCCTGGAGCAGCCGATTCACACTCCATCTCTATGGTTCAGGTGGAATCTGAATGATTCCAACCAATTCCTGACCCTGACTGATTTTGGCTGATTCAATACGAAATCAAATTGAAATCAGCCAGATCCAATTCAAATTTCGATTCCTCAACACCTTTTAGGGCATTGCAAGAGGTAGAACACAAAACTAATCAAACTCTGTTCTTATCCATATAATAACAAAAAAAAAAAAAATGCATAACTCAAGTTTCATTTAATTATATATTAATTTCATACTTTTTTCCCTAATATATATATATATACTTTTTTTTTAGAACACTTATAGACTACAGACTTGTAAACCTTTTCAAAGATCATTTGTTCACTGCCTAGATGATTTTATACTATGTACACAATGAGAACCTATTTGGCAAGCTAGCAATTTAAATTTTTGAATATCTTCTACGTGTCATTGCCAGCCATCAAGAGAACTGCTCCATTGCCCCATTGCTAACTTACCAGCATACATAAAAAGGATGCAAAGAGGAGACTCAGGGACCACGAGCACTGCTGAAACAGAAACAACCATGAGCTTGATCTTCAGGTATCATGCCTCCTCCCTTACTTGTATCAATGGCTTCTAACAACCTCACCACTTCGTTCATGTCCGGACGTTTTTCTGCATTTCCATCCCAGCATTTTCGCATGATATTTGCAAATGAACTTGGGCAACATCTAGGGATTTCTGGTCGTAAATTCTGTCAAAATACATCCAAAGTTTAACATTCAAGTGTAACCAATTTAGTAATGTGCATAGAAAAACAAAAATATGCACTCTACTATCACAAGTTTCAATTAGTTACAAGATCACCAGAAAACTGCACTGCAAGAATGGAATGAATGATAAAAATAAAGCAGGAAGAAAAGCATAACACTACATCTTCCAACGATTGAGATTAGAATAATCAGAGGTTGATAATGGATGGATCATTTTATTATAGGTTAACTTGTGCAGTAAGTAATTTAGAACAAATACAATTTTCTATTAAGTATCAATAACTAAAGAATGAACCAAATAAAATAAAATTATTGAATCACCAAACATGTCCTCATGGAGTTAGCATTAGCAATCCTTGTAGCTGAATACACAAATTAAACATATTATAGTAGCTAGCTTTTGCCACCAACATAAAACACTGAAGAATCCAATGGATTTAAAAAATGTAAAGATATACTACCTGTCGAACTACTGCAGATGAGACTTCAGTAAAACTAAGATCAGCATATGGCATATCACAGCAATATATTTCCCATAAGCATATGCCAAAGCTATAGACATCACATCTTCTATTGTAAGGTTTACCATCGAGTACCTACAAGGAGCAACTTGTAAGTAATCTTCAAGTACAAGTAACATGATTGCAATCGTTCCTATTTCAATTCATATCATGCTACTACACAACACATTTAATATTACAAATCATGACTCATGAGTACCTCTGGGGCCATATACCCAAGGGTACCTGTTTCACCAGTCATGTCCCTTGGATTTTGAGCTTCAACACGAGCAACACCAAAATCAGCGATTTTTAGATTTCTCTGAGCATCTAGCAACATATTTTCAGTCTTAACATCCCGATGTACAATCTTCTGAGAATGTAGATAGCTCAAACTGCAAATCAAACAAAAGACAACTCGACTTAACTTAGCCTTATCCTAATTGAATGAGGTCAGCAAATAGAAAATAGTCCCCAGTTATCATAAAACCAATTTGAAAGATTTCAAATTTACTTAAATGAAGCCAGCACTCACCCCCTAGAGAGGTCCAAAGCAATTTGGATCACAATTTTAAAGGCAAGTTTCTTTCGCCTATTTCTTATTAAAAATTGCTTTAGATTGCCTCCTGGAAGATACTCCACGACAACACAACATGCTCTGGAAGGAAGAGAATTATGACCATCGTTTGAAGAATTCTTTGAAGGAATCTTAAGATTCGAAGTTCCCATTGAAGCTCCAACAAACTGTAATAAGGAATATATAAGTTATGATTGGAGAATAGATTTTTCACCCCATAAAATGAACAAAAGTAACTGCTTATTGCACACTTTTGGGCCTTAAAATATTTGTATCCTTCTAGAAAGTAAAATAATAGAATGTTACCCTATATCAGGAAAGCAACAAGACTTATGTAATCAAACCAATCAAACATGGAAATTGGATCATGCTTATAGCTTACATAAATGTCACCTTTGTAACATTTTGATGATCAAGCTTATGCCACACAGCAATCTCTTGTAGAAATGTTGCTCGGAGACTAGCGATTTCAGTTGTTGTTGCAATATCATCCACTCCCCAATCCAATATCTTCACTATAATATAGAAAATAAGACCAAGTAGTTAGACCTTTTAATGCAATTTAAATATGAAGCAATAAGTAATCAATAAAGTGATAGTAGTTTAAGTTGCAAAGTGAAGGAAAATAATGGGGGAGGTAGAATACTCAGAAAGATCTATAATGCAAAAAAAATTCTTCTGAGAACCCTTAAAAGAAACAAAAATTATAGACATCTTTTATAAAGAAGGAATCTTATTATGAGCAGTGTTTCATAAGGGCCTGACCCAATCAACACATCATGACTTGGGTTAACTAGCTAACCCAGTTTTTGCTTCTATAACCTGAAAAACCTTAAAATGTTGAATCAGATAAATTAATTCACTATAATTATTGGCAATAATCACAATGATCATAAACCTTAGCATGGCTTATCTCCCTCCCCCTCTCCCTCTCCGTCTCTTGGGGGAATGCGCCAAGGTGGTAACCAATAGAGAAAGAATCAAAGTATTTTTTTCTTAAACCTCATGTTGGCTAAAGGAAAGCCTTAAAATGCTCTCATCTATAGTGTTCAGACGGAAAAGAAAGGAGGTTTAGACATGTGAGGTCCTTCTTGCTAGAAATCTTAACTATTGCTCTCAAAGTTTAGTGCTTCAAGCTTTATTTACAATCTACCATAAATAACATCAAACACCCTAGTATAGTGATAAATCCAAGAATTTAATGATAATAATATTTCTCACTTTGAAACATGCCACATGTAAAAACAATTTGTCATCTAAAAAGATGAAAAGAAAAGGCAAGGCCTGAAACAACCATACACCAATTGCTAGCCTTCTAATACTTGCCCAATGTGTTGAAACTTATGGAAGAACAATTACAAGTTAGCAATTAAAACAACTACCTATAAACAATGAAAAGAAACAAAAAGAGACTTTCCTAGTAGCCTATAATAGTTCGAAGTGGATCATGTTTTCTTGCATTTAGATCTTGGTTGTATCTTGAATACATGTGAGATTGGTAATGGAGGCCTGACAGCTACTGTTTGCATTTTAAAAAGTGTTGGGTTCGCATTTTAAAAAATGTTGGGTGTGCTTCTTGATTTACTTCTTACCCTCAAGTTCGTTTTCCTTTATTTTCAGCATCCAACAATAGGTTTCAATTGATACAATCTACATTCACCATGAAGATGGGACAAGTATCAGTAAACGAATTTTTTTTTTTAATGATAGAAGGGAAAGATGAATTTGAAGGTAAATAATATGTCTGACATAAAGTATGTTCTTTTCTTAATATCATAATTTCCCCACAACAAACTTATGTGCTCTCTATTTGAGATTCTTTTCAATTTTCCTTTTAAAAGGATATTTATTTTGAAAAAGGCTTTGGGTTCTTGAATTCTTATGCATTCATTTATAGAAGTTATATAGGTAACATAAATTTGGTAGTTAGAAATGCCAAAGAAATTAATCTTTAATGAACATATTTTACAAGAAGAAAATTAAATGATGAAGAGTTGTTCAAAGTAAAACAAGCAATTCATAATGTAATGCAGTAAATGAAAGGCAATTCTGAGAAGGGATGATGCAGTATTGAAGACACACCACAGGAGAAGGACCAAGGAAGGACAGCCTAGTGTGGCCTACTTTTTAGTTATTGTTCAGTTCTTTTTATTTAATGTTTTAGTTGTTTTTGGTTCAGTCTGGTTGAGTTATGTTGGGTCAATTTAATTTATGTCGTTTCTCTTACTTTTTTAATCTTGTTAAGTCAAGATATTAATCTATAAGAGAGTTGTAATGGGATTCAAACTAGGGGTTTCCTAGTTAAGAGTCTACTTGGCCTCTTAATGGCCTTATAAATAAAGAGGGGGCTCAACATACCCCATGGTTTTGTTTTTTAAAAAGTTAAGCTGCTGCTGCTGTTCTCTTCCATGCGTGAAGGTCTTCCTTGTGTTTGATCCTTCTGCGTGAGAAGCCCAGCGGCCCCACTCTTCTCCATGTTCTTCTCTTTCTTTCATCCTTCTTCCCCTCCATTAATCAAGTAAAACTTGTTTTTCTGCAATCTCTTATGTTTTGTATAAGAATTCTCATGCAAGTGTTTTTTTTTTTTTTTTTTTTTTAAACTCAAATTACTGTTGGGATATCTGACCATCAGATCATCCTCGACTTTTGGGAAGTTGTTCTTATGCGTAAAGGAAACTTTCAACCATGACTAGAAACCTATCAGACTATATTTAATTTCCCTATTCTGCCCTTTGATTTTCAGATTGGACTCCCTTCACTCTCATCTGTGAAATCGAGTGACTAATTCTGTTGGTTAATATTTCTGAGATTTATGTCATAAGATCAGAATCGATTTTTTTTTTTTTTTTGTGGGGAGGTGGGGAGAACACCCTTAAAAAAAGATAAACACCATAAATGCTCAGGCCACAACCGCAGCATGAAATTATGACAAAGTGATCTGCAAAAGAAGGTCCAAGAGACAAATTCATCCAATTGAAAGTGAAATACAGCTCCTCAGAAAGGCAAGACTACATTCTGCCATACCTGTAGTTAAAAAATCCATATTCATTATATCAACCATAAAGCAGAAACATACCCCCCTTGTTCTCAAATACATTTAGCTTGGAATCATTGAAAAGGATGACTTATGCTGTGCATATTTCACCAATAACTGAAATTTTCCATTGGAAAATTGGTTTGATATTTGACAAAGTGAAATTATTGCATATCTAAAATAACCTTTAGAAACTTAAGATGCCAAAAATGCATTAGATCCTAGGATAAAAACCTGATGATGCTGTGAGGATGTTTTATAAACTTCTTACTAAGAGTGGAAGCATATAAATGATATTTTAAATCTGGCCTATCGTAAAATAGCTACGATACATACATTTAGATGACCAAACTGCCCTCCTAAAATACCTAAATCAAAAGATTAACTAAAAGTATTTACAGAACAAAAGCTCACAGAGAAGTAGCAAACCCATGCTAAATACTAACTAAAACAATTAATATTTAAAAAAAAAATTATGATAACAGGTACCTTTCTAAAAGGGCCATTACCCAATGTTTGTCCCACCTAAGCAAGTTTTTGGATACAGTCCTAACCTTTGGCCATTTTTTGAACAACATGGCCACTCTCAATAATGCAGATCGATCAAAGGATAGCTAGTGGTGGGTTTTCTTTAAAGATAGAAGGAAAGAGACTGGTAACAATGGAGCCGCAATGATAAGGAAGAAAGGAAATCACAAGGATGAGGGGAAGGGAGAAGTCGTGGGGGACAAAGAGAGGCAACAGCCTCAGTATAAACTAAATCAAATTAATTTTTCATTGTAAAATTACATACATTCGTGTTGTCATAAAGGCCAAATAGATTGACTTTAGGACTTCTAAACCAAATAAACAACTATCCCTTCAAGTTACTTGAGCAAAAACTAACTTAAACTGATCAAATATCGATATAGATGACTCCCAAACAACAAAAACTATTGATTAATAATAAAATATAAAATATTTAACTAAAAAAGACTCAATCTGGATTAAACTAACTTAATAGCATATGGGACCCACAAAATATTATATATACTTCCTCACAAGACAAAATTAAGACCCCAAATATGGACTTATAAGAGGTCTATTATATCAATAACCCCCAAGAAGAAGAAGAAAAAGAAACCATGAGCCAAAATAAAATCTTCGGAGGTGGCAGCCTAAACCTTTTACCATTACTCCAAGCAACACCCCTTTCTAATATAATCCAGTTGATTCTAAAATTCAAAAAGAATAATAAAACTTTTAAATCCTAAACACATTTCAAATACATAAACATAATGGTCCATTTCAGACAGCATAGGGACTTAGAGGTCTCAGGTTTGAGTCGGGAAACAACCTCTCCGAGAAGCGGGGTAAAGTTGTGTACATTATGACTCTCCCAAACCTTGCAGACGGCAAGAGCCTCGTGCATTGGGTACAACACTTTTAGAAGATTCTAAACATAGTTTTAATAAATTTTATACAATAGCGCCTTAGTAAATAACTTAATTTCTTTACTACAACATAAAATTGACATTCTAAACATTTTTTTTTAAGGGTGGGGTGGGATGGAGAAATAGTGTTCAATATTGGGTGAATTGGCACCTTAGGGAAAGGAAAGCATCATCTAATTTCCACCATCAAATGGTTCATTTAAATGGTATCATCCAAATGAAAATAAAATGAACTTCCAGGAACTTAAATTAGGAAACTTGGAGAGTAACCTGTAGAAGACAAACCAGAGATCAAATAGAGCCCTAATGTTGTTCAATCCTCTATCCTAGGGTGACAAACAAAACCCCAAAAAGGGTTTGTTGATCATGCTTCAAACTTCGGAGATGTGGCCACTTCATGGAGCTTCAAACCCCTAATCTGGCTTGATGAAATCGATGCTGGTCTTCGACAGATCTTCACTTTTACTCCAAACAAATTTGGTTGTCTCTGATAACAGCCTTAACAACCTCTCAATTGACCAACTAAATAACACAAAACAAAAAGGGAAAGGTAGAAGGGAAAAGTAACAAATCAATAGAGGGTTGGAGGGGAGAAGAAAGTGGTTGGGTATGGTATTTCACCCCTAATTTAGACATCTCACAGTCTCAAATATTAGACATCTCACCATCTCAAATAACAGCTTTCTCAACCAAACAGTTAACACTCAAATATCTTAATTCAACTTGTCTTTTTTATTCGATCGATGATTTCTTTATAGGCTTAAAAATTAATTACAAAGTTGAGTGCTAAAAAAAAAAACTCCTAATTTAGAAACGTACTACTTTGTCTACCAAAAAACAATAAAATGAAACTACTATGTAACTAACTAACAAACTAATTACTCAACAAGACAAAAAGGAAACAACAATAAAAAAATGAAACTAACTAATCCTAAACTACTTGCATAGTTCCATGGCTGTTGAACTCATCCCTAGAAACTTCATTCTTCAACATTAAGGGATAGTTGGAGGGTAATCTAGAAGATTCTTTTAACAGAAATACTGGAGACACAGCTGGCTTGTCGATGGACCATGATCTGGTAGCTCTCTTCTTCGCACCCCTCTATTCTTGGCAGCCCTATCTACATCACACTTTAGTAAGGTTGAAACCAAAGTACTTCCAAAGGCCTAAGGTTTTCAATCTTGATGAAATGATAATAAAAAGATTCACAACATTCTTCAAATAAATTGACCACAATAATGTAAAAAAACTAAAGTCAACAAATGGAACTCTTATACAACAAGAAGATCCTGATTCAGATCGGCTAATTTAGCACAATGAGAATTACATTTATCCTTGCTTAGTTCTTAGTTTCCTCCCATATCCCAATCTTTACCAAAGCGATAATGTCAGCCACATCCACAGAACTTTGCCGTATCTACTCATAATCGGGGATTTGTAGGTAATTTCATGTTTGTAGAGATTGAATAATTTTAGGTGCAGAATTTCATAATATATATAGAGTGTTAAGTAATACCGTGGTATTCATAAATGTTTTTCATGTAGATGGAGTGACGATTCATTAGTTTTACATGTACACTCATGTACTATGTGATGAAACTAGATAAATGTGAATTTGTGTCTCATACTCGAGCCAAGTGAATGTGCGATGAAAGTGAGCCATTTATTTCTTCCACATAGAGCATTGATGTGGTAGTTTCTAACTGTTGGATATCTATGGAATAATCTCGATATGCCACCTGTTGATTTTCATTCTCAAATTCAATCAATCATTCTCCCATGTACGTTCGTATACCTTTTTATTTGTCAATCATCCAAATATTGGCATGGCTACCCTCTTGTACATTACCATGGGCTGGGTAAAAAACAAAGTAAGCCATTGTTTGACCACTACAATTGAACATTCTCACATAGAACACATGACATCTCATACATTTAAGCAAGCAAACTAAGACAGATTTCAGCCTCAGATTTCATATACCAATGTACCAAGGAAGCAGTTAACAGATAACAAATATATATGCAGTTTCTTGATCCAAGAAAGTAATTGCCAACCACGATGCTGAATTTATGAGTAGCAGCAGAAACACACTGCCAACACAGATTTGCGTAGTAATAAATCTAACAAAAAAATAATGATAAGAAAAAAGGTGGAGCATATAAATTCTAGTACCCAGAAATCAAATTCATCATCTTCTAAAATATTATAGTCCAAATGAAATAAATAGAATTTAGAGGTAAATGAAGAAAAGAGTAATTACCAGCAACATCCAGACCATCATAGATGCCTCGGTAGACAGTACCATAAGTCCCACGAGCAACAACATATCTTAAGTCCAATTTAGATAAATCAATCTCCCACTCCTCCTGTGGCTTCGGCGCCCGCTTGTCCCTCGACCACACCCTGCTAAGGTGCTTCTCCAACTGTAAATCCAAGCTCTTCAAATCTATCTTGTCAGCTCTGAAAAATACATCTTTGCTACTAATATTTCCAACACCAGTTACTTTCGAACCTAGGCCCCCCTCCTGAACCTTGACCTTGTCAGCTGTCTCAACCCTTCCATCTTCACCCATGATCCTCAAATCCACCGTTACGAATTCTAACTGAAATATAAGAAACCGAAAAAAAGAAAGAAACAAAGCACAAAGAAAAATCACAATTACCAGAGAACAACTTTCAAAGGAGAAAAAAAGAAGGAACCTTTATCAACTGCAACCAAACTGACGAAATCCAATCCAATCCAATTACAAATAGTCCTTCATCCTAGAACGACCAGATTGACAGAAAATTTGAAAAGAAATTCTCTGTTATCCGAATCAAATTCGTACAAACACCCAGCAAAGCTAACATCCCAATCAGTGAATTAAAGATATGAAAAAAAAAAAAAATCTATTATAATTTCAAAATTTTCCCTTAAATTCTAAGTAAGAAACTTGCTACAAAACCTTTCACGCCCAGTGATTTAAACCAAGACAAGAAGAACCCTAATATCCAAATCCCAGTTCGAGTTTCAAAACCCTCAAATATCGGCCAAGCAACCACAAAATAGTAAACAAAAACGAGCCAGGAAGATCAAAGCAGCGGGGAAAACAAAGGAGGGGGGGAAATAATTCGATCCAATAAATCTCAAAACATGTCGATCCTAATTACCACTCACAATATTGAATCATTTTTAAATACTGACAAATAAGCAAACAAGGACCACCCACCCCCCAAAAAAAACCAAAAACTTGACCTTTAGCAGCAGCCCCAGACCCTGACTTACTACTCACCACCAACTACTTATATTTTCTACCTAAAAAACAAAAAGAAAAATCAAGACTGCAGAAAAGCGACCTAATCCCTCCACTAAACGGTAATAACCCAAGGGAGACAAAAGGGAATAATCTGAAAATTAATTGAAATTTTTTAAAATTCCCACATCCTATGCCAATTAAAGCCAGACAAAAATTCTCCAAAACCCAGATACTCTAGATACCCAATCCCCAACAAAATCAAAAGAATGGAGAAATTGTTCACGAGAAGAAAGGATAGTAATCCAGATGAAGTATATATATATATATATATATATATGTAGAGAGAGAGAGAGAGAGAGGTGGACGGATAACTAAACCTCGAGCGTAATAGTAGCGAGATTAAAGACGAAGTCCCAGAAGCCATGACATCATGGTTGACATCAGCAGCTCAATCGATTGTTGCCCTTTGTGGAAGATGCTTAAAGAAAGGGCAAAAAAAAAAAAAAAGGCAATGGAAGAAGAAGGGAAAAAAAAAGGAGGCAGAGGAGGAGCAGGAGGAGATGGAGGCGGAGCAGAGATTGTCCATAGAGAGAGAGAGAGAGAGAGAGGGAGAGAGAGAGAAAAGCGCGGGTAAAACTAAAATAAGATCTTGACTGGTTCAAAATCCCCAGCAAGGATTTAGACCAGACAGAACTGAAACTGTTCTTCCCTCTCTGTTTTCTTTTTCTTTTTTTTTTTTTGAATTATTAAAGTGCCCTTCTTTGTGTTTATATCTATATATATGTTAGTTAAAACTAGGGGTTTCAATTCCTAAATCGAACTGGTAAAATCGGTCAGATTAAACCGATAACAACATGGATCGAATCAAACTGAAGCCTTATTGGTTCGGTTTGGTTTGGAGTATTGCAACCCCAAAACCAAATCGAATCGCACCGGAAACCTGATAAACCCGAAACCAAACCGAAACAGGCTCAAAACCTGGACCGAAACTGAAACCAAACCGGTAAGAAATCGAAACACTCCAAAATTCATTAAAAAAATCAAAATTTGCATAGTTTTGTATACATTTGTATGGAAATTCGAATCCAAACTAAACCAAAAATCAAAACCAACCCGATTACAAATCGATTTAAGAAACTGAAGACAAACCGAAACCAAACCGCACGAAACCGAAACCAAAACCGGAATTTCCTTATTAGTTCGGTTTCGATTTCAACTTTTCCATACCAAAACCGACTCAATCCGGACCAAAACCGAGCCAGACCGACTGATTGACACCCCTAGTTAAAACTATTACTAAAGGGATAATCTGGATGACATCTCAATATATGTTTATAGGAGATTTGATTTTCTTTCCATTTTCTATTGTCTTATTTCTATAAAAAAACAAAAATTAGGTCAAAGTATTGTTTAAAATTATTTTAAATATGTGTTTATCATTACGTCACTGTTTTACATATTTTTCAAATACACAATACACATGTGAGATAAAATAATTTTATCTTACTAAAACATGTATTATATTAATAAAATAAAATAATTACAAATTATTTGATGCCTTAATGGGATGTTAATAAGAAAATTCCATTAATAAGTTCAAAAAATTTTGGCATGGAAATCATGCCAAGGATGATGTGCTACCCTTATAACGGTTTTGTCCTATCATCTTTGGCAGCTCAATTTGATGATAAATGAGCCCCAAATAAGTTAAATTTCAGTCAAAATTATGACTTTGATGTGACATAATGGTAGTTAAAAGATGTGTTGAAAACCAATAAACAAATCTAGTACAAGATGAACCATACGATTGAATTAAGACTCTTGATATACCTAATAATTTAGATAGGCCCCATGACTCATATATGGATTACTCAGTTTTAGTAAAACTATGCTTTGCTGTTGTAAGTTATTATTATTTAATCGAACATTTTACCAATCCACACTGGTTTGTATTCTGGACAGCTTAAATTGAAGGAAAAAAATAACACTAATATATAAAATCTTCTTAAAGTTTATGAACTGTACTGCTTTCCTATCTTTTTCCTATATTTGAAATACAACTCTCTCTAATAAGTTCAGAAGATTTAAAGTTTGCATGAATAAAAAACAATGAGATTTTGATAATTTTTAATTATTTACAAATATGCTGTCTTTTCTTTTGGTAAATCTACAAATATGTTGTTAAATTATAATATTTTCGCCTGCCCATATAGTAAGTATGATCACTAATCTTTATCAAACAACTAATAACCTGATTTCTATTTTAATTAATATGGAGGCTAATACCCATCTAATTATGGTTTAATATATTTGATTCTAATATTTGTTCAAAAATATTGTGTTCTACATCTTTTAAGTCAATCAGCTGAAAACATAACCATGGCATTTGGTCATCAGATAACATAAATTTGAAAGAAATAAATAGTTTAGGAAATTTGAGATACTCTAAAATGCTAACATCAAAAAGATATATAACCAAATTTCTATATTATATGAAACATGCATTAACACGAAGTCAAAAAAAAAAAAAAAAAAAAAAAAAACAGCCTAATGTAGTATCTCACAAAATTATTTAACATCTATGATTTCTTAATTTTTTATTAAAATTAAATAAATAACTGTTTACAAGTCAATAGGTTAAAGTTGTATTTAATATACTCATTTAGGTCAAGAAAGACTAGACAATTTTGCTGGTGGTAGTCAATAAGAATGATTTATATTCCCAATATAATATTTGAGAAATGGCATAAGTGGGTTTCTTAAGCAAAAAGCTAAAAACTAAAAAAAGGTAGAAAGGGGATGAAATTAGTTGTCTTAAATGGTGAATTGTGGGAAGCTATCAGTCTCAAGGCTTGAATCAGCCGCCTCCTCATTGGATCCCTCCTCAACAGGAAAGGTGCAAGATTAATTGTGGTATGTCATTCGATCATGTCTCTGATTAAGGAGACTTTGAGGTGATTGCAAAGCATTCTTCAGGAAAGCTAGGCATTTGTGATCTCATATTCAATTTCTTTTGGTGCAGTTGGTACAAGTAAAGCATCGGCAATTCGTGTAGGGCTTGAACGATCTCTCCAAGTTCCACTTTCTCACATTTTGATAGAGTCATATTACAGTGACGTTATCAACTTCATCAACAATCCTTTCCAAGCCATGCATTTTGATTTGCATCCAACAATTCAAGATATCAGATATTTTTCATCTCAGTTTACTGTATGTGAGTTTCTCTTTATTCTTAGGGAGCCTAATGTTGTAACCCATTCCTTAGCAAGGCAGGCCATGTCCATGAGTGTTGAGACAATTTGGCCAAATGCCATTTGGCAATTAGCAAAGGCCGGTGCTGGTGTGGTGTGGTGTTAATTTAGCATTAAGAGGTATAGGAAAAATCAGGGTCGTTGATTTGAGATAATCTAAATCCAAGAATAGAAAAAGAAAATTATCAAAACTGTCCGATGATCTGATCTTCCAAACTTCTCAAGTCCCGTACAACCCGTACTCACAAGAGAAAAACCAAACCAGGAATGTGAGAAAATAACTCGAAACGAGAAAAAGATAGCTTTTACGTGCGGGCTTTTCTATTAACCGTCCGACTGGTATCATGGGAAAGCCTCTGAAACCAATCTAACGGTTGAATACCATATCACGTCCGCACGGTTTGAAATGGAGCGGCTCTACCACGATACAAGGGTCAACTGGGTCAACTGAAGTGATCCACCGTCCACGTATTTTGTCTTTGGAGTTGAAATAGCGATGGGAGCAGACTTTGACAAATACGTTTTGGCCTTACGCTCTACCACGTAGAGTTGTCTCTATTGGCTAATAGTCTGATACCCAAACTTGTCTCAACATATTCAGTGTGAAACACTTTTGATGTTATGGAGTTTCAAACTTCAAACTCCCCCGTTTGGAAGGTTTCATGGTATGCATTGACTTTCACGTAAGGGCATGAATGAACATGGATGAAATTTTTTATTTAATTAATTAGATGGGATAGTAATTTTATGTGTGTTTGTGTCTGAATGTAAGGGTCACTATTTATATCATTCGGCTATATTTTTTTTCAAAATATTGATGTAGAGGAGATTTCGGAGGAGTTCTCAGAACACATAATCTAACCGAAGATATTAATTGATTTTGCTGAATTTTCAGCATTTTCGATAATATTGTTAAAACCCTATCTTTTTATTTGACTAGTGTATCGGGAGTCGTACGACTCGTACCCCTAATTCAAAAATGGTAGCCAATGCTTTAGAGGGGAATAAAAGCCCAACAAACAAAGAGATTCGCCCAATTCATCCGTTTGGGTCCTCAATGGAGCTTACGAAGTTTGGTCACACAAATGAGGGTTTTTCTAGTTTTCCTATTGTGTTTACGTTTTTATCCTAGTTACATGTTCTTACGTTTTTGCCCTTCCTTAAAAGTGACCTAAGTAGAAAAAGTCTCTTTGGAACTTCTCTAAAGTATCTTCGGATTTTAATCAAAGAAGTTGTTTTCACTTTTCTTTTTCTCTGAATTAGGGTTCAATTACTTCGTGGATTCAAGGGTTTGTCCGTATTAAAATGATATCTAACTCATTGCACTTTCAACTATATCAAGTATTATATCCATTCTATCGATCAATATGCATAAATATTGTTAGATATGTATTTTTTTTTGGTAGGATAAATATTGTTAGATACACAACATAACAAGAAAAATCATGTAAAAAGGAAACCTTGTTGCTTCTACTTGTGTTATTTTTTACCCCTGGAAAAATATATAGTTAAGGACCTTTAAGGTTATAGTGATGAAACTTTTGGTATGTTGGGATATATCGAGTCGAGTCAATAACTTGTACCCACGAAGAGAGGTGAGGCTAGTGAGGTATTCTTCATTTTCTTTTTTTTTTTCTTTTGTCATCATTTTTAACATTGTATGAGCCATGAATCACCCAGTTCTTCATCAAAAGGGCAATTAAAATAATAAACACTAACAATTACTGTTTGAAATTATGGAAAAGAGAGAGTGCATGAATTGAATACAAACAATTCAAAATATAAATAAAGCAATACATGCATAGCATGCAAGATTCATCTCCACCATCATTGTCACCATTTCATCATGATGTCACCATCCTTGGCATCTTATCATACACTTGCAAACTTACATGGCATGCTTATGATCTAAGGAAGAAATTTCACCACCTTAAGATACCGTATATCTTCGACCAAAAAAGAAAAGAAAAAAGATACTGGCCTTGACTAGTTGGGCTGCGCTGGTTTGGATTGCCCTTATTATGTATGATGTAATTATGTATAATTTATATGGGAGAGGGATAGGCATGCTAACAGGATACTCAGGTATCAGGTATGCTAGCAAGCCTTGACCATTGGATTAGAAGAGCCAAATCTATACCGTTGGACACTTGTTATCTTACCTAACATACCCAGCCCCAACGCTCTACCATCGCTCTTCTTCTCCCTCACTATCTCCGTCTCCATCACCATCACCATCACCGTCTCTGTCACCAACGAGATCGACAGCCCCATGGTCGGGGCGTTCACTCTTCTTCCCCTCTTTCTCTCCCTTCTTCCCACACGGCACTGCAACTGATCTATTGCAGAAAAAAAATTTATCTCCATCACTGTCTTCGGCGAGATCGATGGCTTCATGGTCAGGGCGTTCACTCTTCTTCCCCTCTTTCTCTCCCCTCTTCCCGCACAACTGATCTATTGCAGAAAAAAAAGAAGTTTATATCTATCTCCGTCATCGGCGAGATCAACGGCCTCATGGTCGGGACGTTCCCCCTCTTTCTCTCCCCTCTTCCCACACGGTGCTGCAACTAATCTGTTTAAAAGAAAAAAAGTTTACCAAAACAGTTTTAGAGAGAGGTGGAGAAAAAAATATGAGGATGTTAGGGTTAGGGATCTTGTGACCTCTCAAATCGGGGTAATAAGAGAAACTTAGCCGGAATCCCATGGGCAGGGATGGAAGATCCATGAAAAGTCTTCCTATTCACCTAATACTACGACATTACTGTATATCGATCATCTCCATAATTCAATTATATCAATTTGAAGTGGGACTGATCGCCATGGCTGGCCAGCCATTTCTCTGCCCTCGCTAGCTTACTGCTATGGATCACGAAGACGAAATGTGAAAGAGCCGTAGAGAACTTTGAGGTACGGTGGTTTAGACTCTAGTGTTCCAGAATCTGGATGCCATGGTTTCTATTTTCAATCTTACTGTTTTGTTCCTTCTCGTGAGAATTAGGGGAGCCTCACAATGAGATATTGTTGGTTTCACCTATAATGGATTCGAAGGTGCAGGTAATGGCGTTGAGCTGGACTCGTAGCAAAGATCACATCCAATGGTCTCCTCATGTTGGCCAAGGCCACCACTAGAGAGCAGAGTGATGTCTTCTACTCTACCCCATTTCACTTCCTCAACTGAGCCCCTTCAGGTGGAGCCACTGCTCTCTCTCTCTCTCTTTTTTTTTTTTTTTGCAACAGATCAGTTCCCTTTCTTCTCTAATCACGACAATGAAACCCATATCTCCGTTGCTGCCTTGACCATGAGGCCGTCGATCTTGTCGGTGACAGAGAGGGTGACGGTGATGGAGATGGAGATGGAGATAGTAAAGGAGAAGAAGAGTGACGGTAGAGTGTCAGGGCTTGGTAGATTTGTCACACCCTACCTCCAATAGGCTAAGGCATGCGGCACTGGTCATCTCACCGTATCCAGTCAGCCTGTTTCTCCAAGATCTAGACTAGGGTAGATCATAACACCACCACTACACTACGGAAGATCAGAGTTTTATTTTTATTTTTTTAACATATGCACAGTCCAGCAAACAAAATATCTTACCTAAGCTCCAGTGCCAACTAAGTGATAAGATATATTTACAATTATGCAGATGAGAGTTACATACCTTACAAAAAGAGAATATTCACAGTTTACAGTATCTCAGTAGTAGACTATATACATCAGAACAGGAATATGTACACAAAAAGATATAGGAATAGTCCATCCTACTCCTCAGAAGTACTGGCCTCCATAGGCGCAATCGTCACATTCACAGGTGGGTCCGTGATCGAGTTCATCTTCTAGAATATGGGCCATGTGATCCATGGACATTGTCTCATAATCAATGCCAGGAGTCAACAGAATACCACCTTCGTCATCTATAGGATCAGAGGAAATGGGGTGAGCACTGGTAATGCTCAGTGAGGGATGGGGGAGAATAAGCCCACACATCCATATGCAATACATGCTCCACACATAGAGAATGACACTCATGAGTCCATTTAATTAACTATACAAAATTCATAATCCATTACTAGGTCTCATCACCTATGGGTATAAGTGCTACCAACG
Source organism: Macadamia integrifolia (assembly GCF_013358625.1). Taxonomy (NCBI): domain Eukaryota; kingdom Viridiplantae; phylum Streptophyta; class Magnoliopsida; order Proteales; family Proteaceae; genus Macadamia; species Macadamia integrifolia. Next base: position 595,340 of record NW_024868077.1, read on the forward strand.
TAGGTGGCATACCCTACCTTGTATGTTGGGCCTCAGGTATACAAGCTACGCCGCATACAGGAGTCAGCCAATGCCGGTACGGGTCCCAGGCCACACCAGCTAACCCCTAAAAGGTAACCCCGTATCATAAATATATTCACAAGCATACAGTACGTCGTATCCTGTCTCACATCCTTAACTGATACCCCACAACTCATCACAAGTGCACTGCTGATCAGGCAGCCACATAATTCGGGATTAGTCCGTACCTAACCCCCTACTGACATGGGGTGTAGCACATGGGGTTGTGATACCTAACCCAGCATTCTAAATGATGCACAACCAATCATTTCAATCACACATACAAACATGGGCACTTGCATGTGACCCATTTCACCTGCCTTACCTTTCTCATTTCCATTCCATCCCATTCCATCATAATAGCACTATCAAAGAATAAATGCAGGTAAATGTAAATGCACATACACAAGCAATTTAATGCATAAACATGATTAAACAAACACACCAAAAGAATAGGAGTTGAGAAGGGCACCCACTCACCTTGGTATTCAATTTTGGCAAGTTCACTTCTTGGATTCAAGAAAATTGCCACACTGTCACTTATGTTCCCTATTCAACAGATATTTAAATCATTAGGTACATCACAAATTCCTACATTTTATCTACTTGCTTTAAGTATAGCATTCCCATACCCAACCTATAGAGGTCTTTGTCTGTTCCTTCCTACATACATATTGATTCATTGATTTCTTATACATTTTCTATAGTAGAATTAGATATAGAGAATCACTAATAGATCCTCATTGGTTGAAGGGGTTTCATCCATACTTATAGTCCTCGAGGTCATATGAAATTCCAAACATTAGACCCTACAGTCATGGGTTATGTTTCTCATTAATTCTTATATAAACAAATTCAAACTTATGTCCAAAGGTTTAGTAACCTGTTACACAGCCCATCTGGCTTCAGGAACCCAAATCGGTGGGTTACCTGGGTCAAAACCGGTACCATGTTTGTTGTAGTGTCCGAATTGCATCCATTTTTTATTTTAAATTTTCAATACTTATCTTAGGTCAGTAAGGAAAAATGTTAAATGCCAAGTTGACCCAATTTTGGGTTTCAATTTATTACACCCACAACTAATATAGTCTAATTCTGCAGGCATAGTGTAGGAATTTAAAGAGAACTGCAGAATTAGAGTATTTCTCATGCCTTGGCCATCAATTTGAGATGAACATTTATAAGTACCAACATAACCTAATTAATTCAGCCCCTATTGCATAATTTCAGCTTGAATAAAATTATGTTCCTAGGGTTTGGCAGAATTTTCACTAAATCAATCTTATTCCATCCCTTATTGCATAATCCCTACTGAAAAAGAAGTAGTCCTATGTTCTAAGGTTTAGCAGGGATAGGGTTTTTTTTTTACCAGTTGGGTCCCCAATAGCCCATAGAAATTAGGACTTTCTTTACTGGGCAGCTATTCTACTTACAGGGATTCCTTGGCAGTTAACAATTGGGTAAAACTCTAACCCTAGCTGCCCAATCTATATGAAATTACCTAATTAACCTTACTGTAGTAGTAAGTTCACTTACCTGGGTGCAGAGTTGATCTAAGAGCAGCCTGAGGTGAGTGAGTTCCCTCCTCACTTCTCTTTCTTCCTCTTCTTCCTTCTCTTTCCTTCTTCTTCTTCTCCTTTCTTTCTTTTTCTCCTTACTGTTACAGCAGTCACGTTTGATACAATCTCAGCCCATTATCCTTATATATAAGGCAGCCCCAAGGGTTTGTTTGGCTAGCCCTCTTCAAGTATTGCTAAGGTCTGTTTGGTTGCCCTCTTAAATCCTTATAACTAAGGTTTGTTTGGCTGCCTTCTTAAGTTGGCTGCCCTCTTTTATTTCCATATAAATTGCATACATACTATATATATATATATATATATAATACCTAGTAGTCTATAAATTCATTTCCTCTAAAGTATGCATTTCATGCTTCATTTAAGTCTCTTCCTATAGGGGTATAATGGAAATTTTGCACAACAGAGGTGGGCTCCACAGTGTAAAAACCCAAAAATTACATTCTACTAGGCAAAATTGGCTGGCCAGTTTTGGACTTACCAGTGTGGGTGTGATCATACCAACACTAATGCACTAAATCCCATAAAACTCCTTAATTAAGCGTGCTTGGGTGAGAGTAGTATTAGGATGGGTGACCCCCTGGGAAGTCTTTATGTTGCATTTTTTTTTGCTACTATTCTTAGTCTTGTACTTAAACTTACCTCTTTGTCCACCCCTCCTTATGAGTTCCCCAATGATATTGGCAAGCTGAACAGGAGCAGGTGGGGTCACTTATGCTTTCTTGGCACTCCACAACTGCCAACCATGCCAGCATTGGCTTCTTCTGCTCTTTCTTCTTGCCTGTCCACAAGTAGGGGTATAAATATCAGATTAGGGTGTTACAAGATTAGGTAATACAACAAGTACCAACGGTGTACATTTGACCCTACTAATCCAACGATCAAGGCTTACTAGCATACCTGATACATTGGTATCCTGCTAGCATGCCTGTCCTTTTCCCAATTTATATATACTATATATTGGTCTGAGCCTAGCCCGAATTGATCCTGCTTGGAAATCTCAACCCTAGTCCAACCCATAGGCTGAAAAGCCCAACCCATGCCTTGTTGGGCTCAGAGTAGGCTTGAGTGGGCTCGAACTCGCCAGGCCAAACTTCCACCTCTAAACTAATCACATGTAAATTGAAAGATAACAAGACAATAACTTTTTTTGTAAGAAGAAAATAACTTGTACATATATGCCTATAATCACTACAAAAAAAGTGGTCAAATACCGCACTTGGACGAGGGCCTATGGCCGCGGTTGCCGTAGACCGCGGCTAAATCCACTCTATTGCTGCAGTTTTTACAAAGCGTGACAATTTGTACACCATTAACCACGGTCTAACCAAACCATGGCTATAGAACCATCAATAGTCACGTTTGTTGTAAACCGCGGCTATATGTATAACACTCATCACGGTTCTTCAGAACCATGGCTATTGATATTGTCTATAGCTGCAGTTATAAATAACCGTGGCCATATATATCTATTACCGTGGCAATAGATACATATACGGCCACCGTTATTTATAACCGCGGCTAAAGACATGTTTATTATTTTATACTTATCCAACATGCTATATTATATCTCTTAGTGTAATAATAATAATTCATTATTGGATTTTCAAGGTTTTGCTCACAATTTCGTGATCAACCAATGAATTACCCTTGAAGTAGAATCTTTTCATTGAAAACTCCAATTGACATGATATCAGTGCTATTTGATCCCCCCCCACCTTTATATTAAGTGGTTTCAACCTAATGTTTTTAATTGTTCGTAGTCCCACTACAATTATATGGTCCTATCATTGTCAGCCAATGAGGACCCTCGTATAATTGTAAGGTATAAGTTTAAAATGGTCCAAAAAATTGTTTTCTTAAAAAATAAAAGGTAAATCGGTCCTATCTAGATTGAGACCGACGAGTATGTCTTAATATTGGTTGAGACCAATCCCCAATTTTTAAAACATTGTATTAACACTGACCAATTAAGAACTAAAGTTCCTTAACTGTTAAACTCATTCATTCCATACTAAAATTGATTCAACCTGACATAAATCAAATTGAACTGACTTTTTGACACTAGAGTTTCTAAAATTGCGTAAGCTGATTGATGAATCAATCGATTCAGATCGGAATCGATAGACAACGATCCCAATTTCCACCATATCTAACCATACTACTGGAATTGGAATCAGATTTGAATCAATTCCTTGAATTGTACAGTTTCATGAGCTAATCCCCAATTGCTGAACCGATAATTTAGTTGTCACCACAAAATACCCAAGTTCCAATTAGATCAGACTGATTCAAGTTGAAGTCCGAATCAGCTCTAAATGATTCAATCCAAGATAAGACAGGTAAAAATTATCATAGTATATATATGGTAACTAAAATAAGACAGGTAAAAATTATCAAAGTATCAGGTTAACCAATTATATCTGCTAAAAAATTTATGTAATATTTGGTTACCAATTACAACGGCTAAAAATTTTCCATAATATTTGGCTTTTTTTCTTTTTGTTAATCAAGGGCCAGCTTAATTACGTGCATCTCGTCTAATCCTCAGGGAGACTAGCACAGCAACTCACCGCCACAGTCTCCACTTAAAAAATATTTTCAATTTTTCACAATAAGATAGAAGTGGAAGTTTATAATGAAAGCACATCATTTATTTACAATATTGTATGTACATGATATCGATATTGGACTATCCGAATCAGGTTCACATACGTGAACAATCTCGTACGTCCTTGATTCGTGGATTTGGAATATATTAAATAAAGAGAGATAAAATGGATTCAAATCTCGTACGAGAACCTAATCACTCTCGATATCTTAACAATTGCCATCAATAGAAGAATGCATTAGACAAATCCATATCAATATCGATAGGGGTGTCAATCGGTCGGGCCGGTCCGGTCTTGATCAGGTTTAATCGGGCTTGAAGACTTTCAAAGGCTGCACCCTGTCTGCCCATTTAACTAATCGCGCTTTGTGGCAGTTAATAGGGGATTGGAATGGGGATGTTTTGTACTTTTATAATCACTTAATGTATTACTTTGCTTTGATTAGTAATGGTTTTATTTAAAATAAAAAAAGTAATAATAATGCTTTTGAAAGTTTATGGTTAAATTAAAGGAGGGATTAGGTCCCTGCAGTATGTATATTGTGTACATTCCCTCATCTACTTTTCATTTTCCCTCTACCAAAAAAAAAAAACTTTTCATTTTCCTTCCAAACTGTTCCCGCTAATATTCTACACAGAACAAAAAACAAAAAAAGAGAAAGAGAAGAAGAGGGTGGGTTCCCACAAAAAAACACTACAGTTGTGCGCGTGGGTTTCTCTCAGTTATACCCTAATCGATCGCTCTCAATATATTCTGTGAATACACCTAATTGCTAGCATCGCTCTTGATCTTGTGAATACACCCTCTGAGAACCCTTTTCAAGGACTGTGTTAGAGACGGAGGGAAGGTCACACACCTGCTCTTCAGTAGAGGAGTACAGGTATGATGATTCCTCTCTTTTCTTCTCTTTCTACTTCTTCATCTTCGGTTTCTGCAATTTAGTGTTTTATTTTTTGGCAGGAAACCCTGCTCTTGCGCAGAGGGAGAAGAGGACTCCTCCACACTCCGCCCTGGTACTGAAGATAGGTATGATTTCTCCTCCCTTTTTTCCTGATATTTTCTTGTATATCAATTTCTCTTGGCTGACCCGACTTTGAAATTGGATGACTTCTGAATAAGATGATAATCTTATTCCCTGATAACTTTACCATTTTGCCAATCCCTAAGTATTAAGAAGTGATTGGCTAGACAAACAGTATATGGGGATGGGTTGCAATGAACACAGAGATCAATTGAGGTTTTTCAGGTTTCAAAGTTTAGGTGAGCTACCTTACATCAGCGTTATTAGAAAAAATTGATTATGTATTTGTTGATTGCCTTAATACTTATTTTGATTGATAAGTAGTTTGTTATGCAAATATTGCACTTAAATTTTTTTTTTTAAAGTTGACATTTTGCAAATAGATTTACTTACTTTCATTTTATTTTATTGTTTGTATACAGATTTTAGATAATGGAGGGTATAACCCCACCTACAGAGGGTACTAGTGTCACTGAATCATCTTCTTCAAGAAGTATAACTCTTTACTTTTTAACTTATAGTTAGTAAATTCACAATACTACATTAATAAATAATATTATCTAATCGTTGCATGTAGATACCAAGAAGAAAAGAGGGCCAAGTAAAAGCGTCAAAACAATGGCAATTCCTCATGGCCAACTAGTGAAGTTAAGAGCAAATCAGCTAAATCAGTTAATTGGTGATGAAGCTGCCCAATTTAGTACATATTTGGGCACCTTGATTAGGAGCCAAAAAATGATGCCACTTAACTATGAAGATTGGAGATATGTTCCAGAACACTATAAGGAACAACTTTGGAACCATATCCATGTATAGTTTTATCGCATTAATTAATTTATAATCCAACATTTAATGTGATAGTGTATTGTGGTTTTTTTTGTTGGTCTTTAATGTCTAATATTTTGCTATATTGTAGTATAAATATGAAATACCAATTCAGTGTCAGAAACATGTATGCCAACAAATTAGTGGCATATGGCGGGCGTTCAAAAAAGAATTGAAGAAAGAAACAATTAAGAAATATGGGTGTCTTGAAAATTCTCAACCAGATGATAGGGTCCCAGCAGATCAGTGGCGTGATCTTGTAGCAATATGGACATCTGCGAAAAAGAAGGTAATATTTTCTTCTTCTTCAATCAAACTTGATATTCTAATGTGATTGTGGGTTGACCAATTTTAATGATGTTTCCTAATATGGTAGGCAATTAGTGAAAAAAACAAAGATAATAGAAAACTCCAGGTTATGAATCATAGTTATGGGAGGATGAGTTATGCAAGGGTGGGAGAGAAGCTGGTATGTTTTTATGCACATGTATGAACATTAGAAATTTTACAATGTTCTTTTGAATTTGGCTTTGTTCTAATAATCATGTATGTTTGTTTAGAGTAAGGAGCATCCTACTGGGAAATGGCCAGGTAGGGTAAAAGTATTTCTAACCACGCATAAAAAAAAGGGAACTAACCAACCTACAGATGAGAGATCTGGAATTGTTATGGTTAGTATATATATATATATATATATATGCTAAATCTTGATTATTGTTGTGTTAAATTGGTTTGTGAATAACTTGGGCTTCTGAATAACTTGGTTTTTAAATTGATTTGTAGGCCAAAATGAAGCAAAAGCAGAGTGAGCTGCCTCCAGAGTTGAGAGATAATAGTGATGAAGAGGACAATATCTATAGAGAAGCTTGTGGCAAGGAAGGCCATGGACGTGTGCATGGTATTGGGCTTGGTGTAAGCCCAAAAGACATGAAGCTTACAAAAACCGATCTTGCGGTCAAAAGCAAACTTAAAGATGCCAAAGATATGTTAACCCTTGAGTTCGAAAAAAAGATGGAAGCACAATTGGCTGAAAGGGAAAGGAAGTGGCAAGAAGAGATGAAAGCTCAATAGGAAAGCACACAAGCAGAGATGAAAGCTCAACAAGAAAGCACACAAGCAACGATGGCTATGCTTAACACTATGAAATCAGAAATGGACCGATTAACACAAGCCTCAATTAAAGGAAACTCACAGAGTTCTGCGCAATTGGCTAAGTTACAAGTTTATTAAATGACTTTGATATGTTTATTTTAAAATTTTATTAAATGACTTTTGTAGGTTTATTTTATTACAAATATATACAACTAATTGGAATCATTCGACCAGATGAAGCTTAAGGCCATTGCATAAGCTTCCCTCCTCATTTTTTGGTATATTGTAAATTAATTTGGACTCTTTACCAATTCAATTTGATTACTTTTATCTTATTCTATTATCCCTTACTGTGGGTTTGTAATATAGATGTATGTTCCAATTCACAAGTTGTGATGCAAGCCCTACGTATGTGAGGAGAATTGCAATAGTTGATCCTAGCTAGGATATATTTTTCATCTTTTATGACATTTGATATCTTTTGGTTTTTTTTTTTTTTTCGTTTTCTTAATTCTGTGAATTTTTTAAAAGTCAAGTGTGGTGAGAACTCTATCTTTTTACATCACAAACTTTGGATGATGAACTATTAGTTTATGCTACTAAGCAAGTATGAACATATATTAACTTTTTATGCCAAGTAATTTGTGTGTGGTCGGAATTATATTGTCTCACATTTCATAACTTTTGTAGGCAACATTGCTTTTAATGAATTATTAGAATCTCTATATATTGAGCTTGATTGGACTTAGGAACAGGTAAGATGAAGGATTATACATATAAGTTCTTTTAAAAAACTCTTGTTATTTTACTTGTAAGTTGAAGTACATTTTGGCCTTGCTTGGCAACGTGGCCTTTTCTTTGTCAGACATTGTGAATGATCTTAAAGTAAGTTAATTGAAGTCTCATTTATTTCTTTAGTAGCATGGCCTTAAGAAAATTTGCCTCTTTCTTCTGCCCAACCAGGTAGTACAGATGATTGACTATTACAACATAAGATATCTATGTTACTTGCTGATTTAATGCTGTTTTTAGCAATTGGATAAATCCACTTTTGGCCTTGAAACTACAGGATCAATTGGGTCAAAGAAAACTACATTGTCACATGAAACTTAAAGAGTCAATCCAACTTTCGGCCTTGATTCTAGCTAAATAGGATCATATCGGATTTATCATTTCCTTAGAGTCCTACATCTTTCTAGATTTATGATCAGCAAATTTTAAAAGTTATTTACTCAACTTCCGTTGTTTCACATAGAATAATTGGAAATGAGCTTTCTGCTTGCATGAACTATGTGAGATATGCTTTAAAGGATTTATTCGATTTCCTGCATTTGAGAGGATCTGCTTCAAAATGGGGGAAAAACTATACAAAATAAAAAATAGAAACCTTGGGTCAAAAGTTCACGTATGCTTATATCTTTGGTCATGCAATGGGCCATAGTATAATGCTTCATACTTTATTATTACACTGTGATTTAACTTTAGAGTTTATGCAAGTGGGCCTCTTGAATGTGGATGGATACTAAAATTCCTTGTTGTCTTTCATAAATAAGGTTGCCGATGAAGGCTTTATCTCCCTTTCTGCATGGCATATTATAGTATCTGCCCCGACAGCCAAGCAATTCTTGTGGGAACTTGAGGTATTAACAATTAATTACTAAACTGTATTGGTCACCAAAGATGTGACTCTCTTAAAACAACAACTAGAGACCACTTTTTAGAACTTATTGGAGATAGTCTTGATGTTGACTATTTTATTCCTTCATTTTTATACTTATAGCTGCTTCATTTAGAAACTTATGTGTATGCTTAGTGTCTTAATATACTATAGCATTAGCTATACTTACTGTGTTTTGTCTTGATAAAATGGGACTAGTTTAAGACAACTCCGATTCTCCAATTCATTTGCTTGTTAATTGATAAACACTTAAGTTTCCTAATTTTCTCTTAATCTTGTAATTGGCAGAGTATGTCCCGGAATATGATGAGATTTGAGTTGATATGGGAGGTGGAAAGACTAAGTTATGTTCTTGAATCAAGTCCTAATTATTGTATATCCTTTTTTGGCTCAAAAACAATTATAGCTAAGGCTACCATTCATATCTATTGTATCCACTAAGAACATTGATCATGTCTTTTTTGGATACAAGTTTCTTATACATGTTCATGTTGAATACAGTTTCAGACTTTGTTTTTGTGTGAAGAAAATCTGGAGTGAAAAGTGCTCATTTTTTGTCTCTCAAGTCTCAAGAATGATGATCATTTATAGCTTTAATCTCTATTTCCTTAATTTGGGCTTAGCTAACCCTGGATTGGGTTTGGGAAAAATGTTTCTGATTTACAGGGTTAGCTAGCAAGTATAGGTATATATATATAAACATTCGGTCGCGGTTATTATAAACTGCGGCTAATAATTCGAGCACAATAAGGCAAACCGCGAGTATTGATAAACAATTGCTGCGTTTTTAATCCGTGGTTAAATAATAATTTATTTGCCTCATTTTTCTAAACTGGGGCTAAAGTAAAATTATCAAGAGCCACGGTTTTTCAAAACCGCAGTTAAAGCGCAAATTACTGACCACAGTTTTCTTAAACCACGACAACAGAATGCATAGCGATAATCGCGGTTTATATAAACCATGGTAAAAAATAATTTACTAACTACAGTTTCAAAAACCGTGGTCAAAACAAAGTATCTAACCACAGTTTATATAAACAGCGGCAAAAGAAGCCTTTTCATTTGCCACGGTGGTATTGGCCGCGGATTAGCCGCGGTTTGAAAACTGCGGGTATTGACCTTTTGCCACGGTTATACTAGCAATCGCCGCGGTTAAAACCGCGGCTAAAGACCAATTTTCTTGTAGTGTGTTGAACTGTTCTTAAATATGTACTCTGTTTCTATTTATTCTGCTTTGCGATACTATTTGTGAAAAATCGAAAACAATCTTGTTCATCCCAGGGATAGCTATGTTTGCACCTTTGACGTTCATTTGCATCCAAGATCCAACATAAATTTCTCTATTGTGTTACAAAATCATGTGTTTTAGTTTTGAAGTGTAAAGTTTCTATGTGAAAAAGAATTGGCTGAAACTGAAGCACAAGAAATACAAAGTTGGCATTTTCCAAAATAAGCAACTGATTGATTACCCATACAAAAAAAGCTACATAACCAAAGAAGCAGCATGGAATGGACTGTAGCTCCAAAATCCATATAGACAGCAAACATGCTGTTCTGACTCCCTCAACTCCCAAATCACTCCCTCTAATTTCTGGTAATTGCACAGTGATTATCTTTTATTAGGGGTGTCAAAACCTAACCCAAACAGATAAAACCGAACGAAAAAACCCAAATCGAATCAAACCGATTCTTATTGGATTGGTTTTGGACTAAGGTATGTGGGACCGGATGAAAACTGATCCAAACCTAAACTGACCAATAACCAAACTGAAATCAAACCGAATGAAATCGATTAAAAAATAAATGATTATGAAATTATAAATTGGTGAATTGACTATCCACTTTTTATAATATTAGTGAGAATGTTTTTTATTGTACAGAATTGTTACAAATCATTGAATATGAGGTATGAATAGAGAAATTGATTTGTAAATTGTACTAATACTTCCATTGTTCACTATACAAAACTAGTTGGATAGTTAAATGAATGATTGGATAATAGGGTTCATTTTGTGATTTTAGTATTAGTTATCTTCTTATTAATTTGTTATCCATTGGATTCAAATTAATTATCTTTCCCTTACAATGGTAAACTATGATTTAATCATAAATTTAAAGTGTTTTTTTGGTCAAATCTTGTCATTACAAGTTATAAATGTAAGATTTCATTATGGTTCAAGCCCAATTATAAACTGATCTAAAACGGTATCAACCCGATATTGAAAAACCAAAAAAAAACTGAAACCAAATCGGACTGAAACCAAAACCAACCAAAAACCCAAGTTCCTTAACGGATTGGTTTTGGTCTCCCTCATTCCTATAACGAAACCGATTCAACCCAACCGAAATCAAATCGAACCGACCAATTGACATCCCTACCTTTTATTCCTCCTTCCTTTATTCAAAATTTCCTTGCTCTCATTTGAAGATTCACTCATTGCCCCAACAATGCAAATGGATGTGCAGGCTAATGTTCTTACTAGGCCACCTATGGCCATGGACAAGGATAAAGAAACATTTTGATTTATAATTTAAATATGGGTCGTTAACTCAATTGGTAGAGAACTTGTGGTGTGGGAAAGATGAAGGTGGTTCGAATCCACCAAGTCCTTTATCTATATTTTCATTTTAACCTCATGGTAGTGTCATGGGAATATCTTGGTTTCTTAAACAGAAAAAACATAATATATTTTTAAATGAATTATGTAGAGGGAAAGTGGTTGATTTTTGGCAATTTTTCCATAATATTAATTGATTAGTTAGACCAAGTCAACTCAACACTTAGACAAGTTAGAAACTTGATTAAAGTGACAAGGTTTAGTCAAAATAAAATTGAGTTTGAGTCAAGTCTCTCATGTAAATAGTAAGTAAATCACTTAGAGAGAAGAAAAAGAGATATTCTTCCAATCTCTCTCTCTCTCCCCTAGGATAGTATTTAACTACTGATTGTCTAAAAATATGTTGTAATTGTATATCATTATTTGAAATTTAAGAATTACTATTTAGAAATCCTTTTAAATAGGAAAAACATAATACTTTTTTAAATGAAATTTGTAGGAGGGCAAGTCTCTCTCTCTCTCTCTCTCTCTCTCTCTCTCTCACACACACACACACACACACACATTGCCACACGTGCATTTGCACGTGGAGACTTTTACTAGTATATATATATATATATATATACACACATATACGTGGAGACTTTTACTAGTATATATATATCATTCAAGCATCTGCAAGTTGATACAAGCCATATTCAAAGGTTAAACATAGCCATCGATGTAGCTGCTGCCTTGGAATATCTTCATTTTGATTGTGAAACACCTATCATTCATTGTGATTTAAAGCCAAGCAATGTGTTTCTTGACAATGATATGACTGGCCATGTTGGTGATTTTGGACTAGCACGATTTCTTTTTGAAAGATCCAACAATCAAAGCACATCAACTGGGATAAAAGGATCAATTGGGTACGTTCCTCCAGGTATGGGTTTCTTCTCAATTATATATAGTGCTTTCTTAAGTTTTATTAACCTCCATATGTTGCTTCTTTTGTTATCTATGTAATGTAATACGGGATCACAAAAAGATTATATGATGTAATCTAATGAAGTAGATTGATAATGAATTGTAGAGTATGGTATGGGTGTCCAAGTATCCATATTTGGTGATGCATTTGGCTATGGGGTCATATTACTAGAGATGTTTACAACCAAAAGTCCCACTAATGACATGTTTAAAGATGGTCGAAGTTTCCATGAGTTTGTTGCAGCAGCATGGCCTGAACAACTAACGGAGATTGTAGATCCTCTATTGTTCTTAGAAGAAGTGGAGATCAAGAATGACAGAGATGAATCACCAATTGTCCATGAAGGGAGTAGAAGTGGAATTAATACAAGAGCAAAATCAAAGAAAGCTTGGTTCCAATAATTCAAATTGGTCTTTCATGTTCTGCCCCATCAACTAGAACTTGGATGACTATGAAGAATATTGGAAACAAATTGCATGCTGTTAGAGATTCAATTCTTCGAAAATTAAAATAGGAGCAAATCTAGGACATTATCACAATTGATTCAAAATAAAATCCTTCACAATTGTGTAATGTGCCCTCTGTAAAGTAGAAATAGATACATTACCCTCTCTTGGGATTTTCCTCTTATTGCTCCTTCTCCCCTCTTCTTTTGTTGTATCCCCTTTTGGAGATTATGTTATTCCCCCCCCCCCAAGGGTTTTATTGTATCCCCTTTGGTAATGTTTGTTTTTAGTTGCTTGAGTTAGGGTTTCTTCCCTTGGATTACCTTTGTGGCTTGTGTTTGGATTTTTTTTTTTTATATATATGTATATTATCTAGGGTGAATTGCATTTGAGGTTGCCCAATGTTTGCTAAAATTGCATTAAGGGTTCCCCATGTTTTAAAAGTGATGTTCCGGGTTCCTTGTGAGCTTAGTCCAACCCCAAACAACAGATGTTTCCAACTTTACCCTGCCATCAATCACTTCCTCGGCCAGCTCCCCCACCTTTGCCCCCACTCCCCCTGCACAACCCGCGCCCACCCCCTCTGCAATGGCTGTGATGGTTTCTACCCACAATTGGATTCAATATCACCATAGCTATTTGTACGCAAATAGATTCTTGGCCGATACAATGTGATCCGCAATGGCAACAGAGGATTGTCTCCTTGGCTGGTCCATGGACTCAGAATTTTTGGCTAAGTTGAAATGGCCCACACCCTTATTAAGCCTTCCTGCCATGTTCAGATCCTGTGTACTTTGAACGATGAACAATTTCATCAAAACTCCCTCCCCGCCCAACAAAATATTAAACAATAAATTGTGAACAATTTAATCAAACCTGCTCCCTGCTTGCTGCTTCTCAAGAAGTTCGCTAATTAGTTTCTGCAACTGTTCAAGACCCAAATCTTGTAATCTAAGGGTGCAAGGTTAAAGCCACCCCTCCATGCAATTCTTAGAAAGAATATTGTTTTTCCACCATTAAAACCATGCTGTTGTTATCAAAAGTCCATCCCCACAGTTCTTCTTGCCCTTGCCCTGCAATTGTTTATCCCTTCCCCACCAAATGCTAAGAGTGTCTAATAAAGACAATCAAATTTTTAATGAGAATAGGCAATCACACCACCAAAAATTCCTTTAATTCATCTCCAATTCAAGATGTGAAAGAGGGTGAAGAACATAATTTTACCAAAAGAAAAGTTAGAGTGGGCATAAGAACTTCAAACTTTTGAGATCCTCACGCTCTAGACAATTGGAAGAGGTGCTGGAGAAAGAGAGAAGGGAAGAGGGGGTGGAGCCGGAGTCAGTGATATTTGTGGTGGGCCTGGTGGCTGTGTTGAATGGAAAATGACAATTGAAATGGGGTTCAGAGAAGAACAATAAGGGGTTGGGTCAGTGGTCGTGCTGGTAGAGGTAAGGCGAAGATGTCGGGTGGGGTTTTAGTGAAAGATTTGCAGATGAGTACGGTGGAGGTTGAGAAGGGGTGTTGTAGTGAGGGATGGGCGTGGTTGTGGAGAGGGAGAGGGCAAGGTCCGGATTAGAGGTGTCAACCGGTCGGTCTGGGCCGATCTCAATCGGGCCTAATCAGGCTTCACCACTTGGAAGTCTTGCACCGTGAACTCCCGTTTAAATAAACTGACCTAGCTTTGGGGGACATGGCGTTAATAATCGGGTCGGTCGGTCTCGGGCTTTAATTGGGCGACCATAAAGGGGCTTTAATCGGGCCTTAATCGGGCTATAGACCTATTTAACTTTAAACAAACTTTAAACGGATCCTTTTTAAAATTGGTCTCTTAAATGTGCTTGAAGAGGAAAAAAAAAAAAGAGGCAAAATTTGGCATAGCAAAAAAAAAGATCCCATAGTTAAAATGAATTAAGCCTAAGATGTGCAAAGTAACTAAATTACGAAAGTACTCCATCTTTAACCCACGAAACTCAAATTAATTAAACCATACCTATATAAACCAAGTTTAGTAAGTTCAAATCAATTAAACTATGTATAAAAAAGATGAATGTTCATATAACAATTACCATCATCTCAATTATACATATCGCATATCCTTAGGACTAAATACAAATAGAAGTAAAAAAAAAAAAAAAAAAGTAGTATTATAGGGGTCGGGCTAGGTAGGGCTTAAAGGAGTCGGTTCAAATTAGGCTTGTAAATGTGTCGGGCCATCGGGTGTCCGTTGGGCTAGGTGGTTGCATCGTGTACTACCTATTTATAAATGTGTCGGGCTCCAGTCTAGGTCGAGTCATAAACGTGTCGGGCTTAGTCATACTTACCTATGCGGGCTTGGAATTGACACCCCTAGTCCGGATTGTGCAGCAAGAGTGGGGTGGGAGCTCTGTTAGTTAAAACGGGAACGGCAAAAAAACATTGTTCGGTACGGGCATGTTTTAAACGGATCAAAACGTGAACGGGACGGTCAAAAATACGGTCAAATACGGTAAAAACGGGAAAAAATAAAAAACGGACGATACGTGTTTTAAACGTTTATATTTAAATAATACGGTGTCAAAAAAACGGCAATATATAGACATAAATTGGCATAATAATTCTCTAAATACCTAGATAACAATAAAAAAAAATAGCCCCGTTTTAAACGTTTCTATTTTAAAACGTTTATATTTTTCAAAATCCGTTTTTTTACTGTCAAAAAAACGGGACGGCGTTTAAAACGGCAAAAAAACTTTCAATAGCCCCGTTCCCGTTTTTTACCGAATTTCTGTGAAAAATTCGGCAAACGGCGTTTAAAACGGCAAAAAAACGGGACGCCGTTTTAAACGCGTTTTAAACGTGAATAAACTAACTAGGGGTGGGAGTTGAGGGTAGAGGCCGCTCAGAGAGGGGTAATATTCAAAATATATTATGTTTGGGCTAGGAACATCATTTTTAAAATATGAGGAACCTCAAATGTATCTTAACAAACATTGGTAACCTCAAACGCAATTTATTCTATTATCTATTCATTTAAAAAAAAAGAAAAAAAAAATGAAGAAGAAGAAAGAAATAAAGAAAGATATATGAAAATAGGGAAAAAGGTTAGTCATGCCACCAAGGTGCCTAATAAATGTTATCATCTTTCCTCCCCCTTTGGATAAGACCCCCTTGTCTTTCTGTGTCCTACCTTATAATTAATGTATACCATTAGTATATTGGAATAAGGCATATCCAACCCCTCTCCCATAAAAATATATTGAGGAATCCCGTTGCATCCGCTTGAATCAGTCAGATCGGAAAGCATTTATAACAAGTAATTTCCCAACCCCCAACTCCCAACTCCCAACTCCCAACTCCCAACTCCCAACGTCCAGTGTCCAATTCCCAACCACCAACACCTAACCCCATTGAGAGGGGGAATTGATTTTTAAAGGACCCCCGAAGAGTCACTTACTCCATTGGAAAAACATCACTAATTTAGCATTTCACGCTTTGCTAATTGCATTTGCTTGAATCGGTTAGATCCAATTGGTATTGGTCTTGACCAATTCCAATTTTTGGCCGGTATTGTATGAGCTAGAATTGCTGCCTGATCGTACGAGTCAGCGGTCAACACTTGTCCCACTTTCTGACATTACAAGGATAAAGATGGGTATATCTGAGAAAGAAAAGGACAGGTGTTGATCGCTGACTCGTATGATCAGGTGATTACAGCAGATCCATTCTTGTATTGTATTAGTGGATCGCTACGAAAGAAAAGATAAAACAGTAAAAATGAATTTTTAAACTGAAATCAAGGGTAATTCTGTCCGATCCAGGTCGATAGATTTTATGTTCTTATACCATGCCCACGACCCAGTACACTAACCAAGACATCTTTTTTTATTATTTTTATAAACCATCTGATACTTTCTCACCGATTGATACTTTATTCAAGAGAAGACTTGATGAAAGGATATGGTCTTCCCTTTGCCTGAGAACTGGGAGAGAATTCATTATGCAAAAACGCATCATGTCTCCCTTGACTCTGTGGCTTGAAATTGTCACCCTTAGTCCGGATTGTGCAGCAAGAGTGGTGTGGGAGTTAAGGGTTGAGGCTGCTAAGAGAGGGGTAATATTCAAAATATATTATGTTTTGAGTAGGAATATCATTTTTAATATATGAGAAACCTCAAATGTATCTTATCAAATGCAATTTATTCTATTAAAAAAAAAAAAAATGATATATGAAAATAGGGAAAAAGGTTAGGCATGCCACCAAGGTGCCTAACATGTGTTATCATCTTTCCTTTCCCTTTGGATAAGAACCCCTTGTCTTTCTGTGTCCAGCCTTATAATTAATGTAAACCGTTAGCTTACTAGAATAAGGAATATCCAACCCCTCTCCCATAAAAATATATTGAGGAATCCAATTGCATCCGCTTGAATCAATCAGATCGGAAAGCATTTATAACAAGTAATTTCCCAACCACCAACACCTAACCCCATTGAAAGGGGGAATTGATTTTTAAAGGAACCCTGAAGAGTCACTTACTCCATTGGAAAAACATCACTAATTTAGCATTTCACACTTCGCTAATTGCATTTTCTTGAATCGGTTAGATCCAATTGGTATTGTTTTTGACGAATTCCAATTCTTGGCCGGTATTGTATTAGATAGAATTAGTTGCCTGATCATACAAGTTAGCGGCCAACACCTGTCTCACGTTTTATCATTATAAGGATAAAGAAGGGTATATCTGAGAAAAAAAGGACAGGTATTGGTCGCTGACTCGTACGAACAGGTGATTACAGTAGATTTCTCGTATTGTATTAATGGATCGCTACGAAAGAAAAGATAAAACAGTAAAAATAATTTTTTAAACTAAAACCTAGGTAATTCTGTCCAATCCTGGTCGATAGATTTTATGTTGTTAAACAATGCCCACGACCCGGTACACTAACCAATAAATCTTTTTATTTTTTATTTTTATAAACTATCCGATACTTTCTCACCGATTGATCCTTTATTCAAGAGAAGACTTGATGAAAGGATAGGGTCTTCCCTTTGCGTGAGAACTGGGAGAGAATTCATTATGCAAAACTCATCATTTCTCCCTCGACTCTGTGGACTTGCAACATATGTAGCTGTCTATATATATCTTTCAAGCTTCTGCAAGTCGATACAAGACCTGCACAATGGATCATCAGCAAGAAGAAGTGAGGTTAAGAGTGTTTCGTTTTATCTTCACTCATGCCATCCTCCTCTGTTTCATGGGGTCACACCTCTCATCTGCCAACTCCAACCTCGGAAACCACTCGGATTTCCTGGCTTTACTAGCATTCAAGGATGGAATAACTGAAGACCCACTTCACATTATGAAATCCTGGAACCACACTCTCCATTTCTGTAAGTGGACCGGAGTCACATGCAAACCTTCAAACCAAAGAGTTACTCTTCTCAACTTAGATTCTCAAAGGTTAGTTGGATCTTTATCTCCTTCCATTGGAAATCTTACTTTCCTTTCTGCTATCAACCTGCAAAATAATAGCTTCCATGGCGAGATTCCTCAAGAAATCGGTCGTTTGACACGCTTACAAGATATCAGTATGGCATTCAAATTCATAGGAGGCAATATTCCTTCCAATCTCTCTCACTGCATGAACCTCAGAACCCTTAATTTATCTCACAACAACATCTCAGGGTACATCCCCGACCAACTTAGTTCACTCTCCAAGATACATTCTTTTGGCCTAGCAATTAACTCTCTTACGGGAAGCATCCCACCGTGGATAGGGAATTTTTCATCTCTATTCACTTTCTCTCTTTTACGTAATAGTTTCCAAGGAACCATACCGGATGAACTTGGACGGCTATGTTGCTTAGGAAAATTTCAAGTTTCCGGTAATGAACTCTCTGGTGAAATCCCTTCATCCCTTTACAATATCTCCTCCATTTATTTCTTCTCTGTCTCAGAAAACCGTTTGCAGGGTAGCTTTCCAATCGACGTAGGCCTCAATCTCCCTAACCTTCAGATATTTTATGTGGATCTAAACAATTTTACAGGATCCATTCCTATGTCCTTGTCAAATGCTACTGAGCTTGAGGAGATTGATTTCGGCGGAAACGGTATGACTGGTCTTGTACCTGTGAATCTAGGGAGCTTAAAGCGTTTAACTAAACTTAGTTTTCAGAACAATTCCCTCGGAAGTGGGCAATCCAGTGATTTGGACTTCCTCATCTTCTTGAACAATTGTACGAATCTACAAGTGCTTAGTCTAGCTATCAATCTTCTCGGAGGTGAACTGCGAGATTCCATAGGCAATCTCTCGTCTCTGCTTACAGAACTTATTTTGGGTTCAAACCTGATTCATGGAAGCATTCCTGCGGGTATTGGTAACCTTGCCAGCCTGACAGTACTTGGCATGGAGGAGAACTTGTTCAGTGGCAGTATCCCTGCTACCTTGGGGAAGCTTAAGAAATTACAGAAATTTGCTTTGGGTTACAACAGATTGTCAGGTCTAATTCCTTCCTCACTAGGCAACTTGACCCAATTGAGTAATCTCTACATGATGGAGAATAACTTAGAAGGAAACATACCTGCCAGTCTTGGAAATTGTCAAAATT
This sequence comes from Macadamia integrifolia, assembly GCF_013358625.1. Lineage (NCBI taxonomy): Eukaryota > Viridiplantae > Streptophyta > Magnoliopsida > Proteales > Proteaceae > Macadamia > Macadamia integrifolia. The sequence goes on from NW_024868077.1 coordinate 614,762, forward strand.
TGCTAGAATTGGACTTCTCTTCTAATAAATTAAATGGTACCATACCAAAAGAAGTTATAGGTATTCCTTCCCTTTCTATTTCATTTATTGTGGGACGTAATTCTTTAACTGGTTCATTACCATTAGAAGGGGGTAACTTGAAAAATCTCGGGGCGTTGGTAATCGCTGAGAACAATTTTTCAGGTGAAATACCAAACACACTTGGCAGTTGTGTTAGCTTGGAACGCCTATATATGGCCGGTAACTCCTTTCAAGGATCATTGCCTCTTTCCTTTGAGAATTTAAGAGCACTACAAGAAGTGGATCTTTCACGCAATAAGCTATCCGGGGTGATTCCAGAGTATCTTGTGAATTTTTCATCCTTGGAGAGACTCAATCTCTCTTTTAATGATTTTGAGGGTGAAGTACCAAAACAGGGGATCTTTGCAAATGCAAGTGCAATTTCAGTCATTGGAAACAAGGGCCTCTGTGGTGGTATACCAGAACTACAATTACCTAGAGGCTTCAAAGAAGCCATTCACAAAGGAGGGAAGGCATCTGTAACAAGTATCAAAACCATCATTTTTGTTGTGATTTTGACAATTGTTGTTGTCATTTCATGTTCTGTCGGTATCTTCTTTTGGATGAGACGTCCAAGGAAGAGAGATTCTGTTGAATCTTCTCATAACGATTGGCAATTGCGTCTCTCTTACTTGGAGCTATTTAGTTCAACTAATGGATTTTCAGTGGATAATTTGGTTGGTATTGGTAGCTTTGGTTCTGTGTATAAAGCTGTTTTACGAGAAAGTGAAGAAGTAGTTGCTGTGAAAGTATTCAACCTTCAGCAACGAGGAGCTTCTAAAAGTTTTGCAGCTGAATGCGAGACCTTGAAAAACATTCGGCATCGTAATCTTGTCTAAGGAGATTTAACATATCTTTTATCTTTGTTTTTATTTAATTCCGTGCATATTTCATCTCAGTTTCTTAATTTCCAGATCTGAATATTTACCTCCCATCGTGTGCTGATCTTTTTGTCTCCATTCTTGTTTGATCATCAAGTATCCTACTGGGAAAAGGTTGTCGGTAAGTTTTCTTATCAATTTGAGAGTCCTTAATGTTCTGGGTTGTCATATGTTAGTCTATTCTGAAGGCTTTTATTGATTAAAGAGGCCGACTTGCAATCAATTTCTTAAATCTATTGGTTCCTATTCCTTGAACAAAAAAGGATTGCTTCTTGTATGAAAACATACATTCAGAGCCTACGGATGCCCTGTTTTTGGTAAGGGACACTGTTATACTTTAGTACCTAACCGTTGGATCACTTTGATCTTTTGAGACCCCATTCCTGTAGTTATTTGTCACCTTTGACCAGAAGTCCAAGTTGATAAGAGCTGATTTGGAGATTTATTTTTATTTTTTTTGATAAAAAGGCAATTAACTATTACAACGCAAAAAAACAGTACCCCACAAATCTAAGAAAAGAAAAGTAGAAATAAAAGGGGGAGGGGAAGCCCAAATGGACTGGCACTGTGTTGAGGCTCCATGAGAGGCAAGGGCATCGGCCACGTAGTTCCCTTCGCGCATAGTGTGGTGGAAAGTTGAATTTTGAAATTGAGACATGAGATGCCACCAATCCGATATGATGTGGTGAACTCCACAAGAGGACCCGTCAACATTTATTATTTTAATGTGAGATGGGGGAGGAACTGTCCATTGAACTAGAGTATGCCGCCGAATCTTCAGAGGAATCTTCTTGGCAAAGTGATTAGAAATTTGACTAGCTTGATGGACAATTCGAGATGAAGAATGGTGATTGAAGCGAAATACTGATTCCAAAAAGGCCACCAGATGTTCCAACAAATATTGAGGGCATGAGATAATTGAATTTCCATTGCTCTAGTTTTTGACGGTTGATTTAATAACGTGGATGAACAAGAAGGAAAGGCATTCCACGCAGTAGTATATGGACACCGAGTGCGCAAAGGGACAGTCGAACAAAATATGATGATCTATGAGTCCTTCGCCAGAATACCAAGGGCATTGATTAGGAGTAGAGAGACCTCATGCGCGAAGAAGAGCATGGGCCGGGAGTTTACCACAAAGAAGCTTCCAATTAAAAAACTTTATTTTGGGGGTAGTATAGGAATATGCCAAAGCCGAAGCCAGATGGGGTCTGGATTCTTGCATGTTGGGCCTAGCGATATGCGATAGGCAGAAGAGACAGTAAACATACCAGAGGCAGATACATGGCATGCCATCGGCTGCCTCCTCACTTGAGGAGCTCAAAAGGTTGAGGACTAATTTCAATGAGAGTTCTAACATGGCAAGGTATTTGTCCCTTTCTCCATTCCCATTGTAATTAAATTTTAATAATCTTTGAAAATGTAGTTCGATTACCAAATATCTCATCACACAGGAACGATTGAAAACCTTGGAAAAAGCTGCATCCAAATTTGATAAAGTGCTTCCCAAGCATCTAAGCAAGGAAGCAATCTCGAGTAGATATGTATCTCATGAGTGACCGATCCACTGCATTAGTACCGTGTGATCGGCTAGTCCTTGGAGGTACATGACCAAGTTGGGAACCCAGAATCATGAGATGGCAAGTAATGTTGATATTGATATAAAAAAAAAAAAACCTGTGATGAATTATTTCCCTCTCCATACACTTCTTGTCAAACTCCATGTCTGTGGAACATGAAGTATCTTAACATATATGCATGCATGATACATGTGTTGAACTGTTCTTAAATATGTACTCTGTTTCTATTTATTCTGCTTTGCGATACTGTTTGTGAAAAATCGAAAACAAACTTGTTCATCCCAGGGATAGCTATGTTTGCACCTTTGACGTTCATTTGCATCCAAGATCCAACATAAATTTCTCTATTGTGTTACAAAGTCATGTGTTTTAGTTTTGAAGTGTAAAGTTTCTATGTGAAAAAGAATTGGCTGAAACTGAAGCACAAGAAATACAAAGTTGGCATGTTCCAAAATAAACAACTGATTGATTACCCGTACGAAAAAAGCTACATAACCAAAGAAGCAACATGGAATGGACTGTAGCTCCAAAATCCATATAGACAGCAAACATGTTGTTCTGACTCCCTCAACTCCCAAATCACTCCCTCTAATTTCTGGTAATTGCACAGTGATTATCTTTTATTAGGGTACCTTTTATTAGGGGTGTCAAAACCTAGCCCAAATAGATAAAACCGAACGACAAATCGAACCAAACCGATTCTTATTGGATTGGTTTTGAACTGAGGTATGTGGGACCGGCTGAAAACCGATCCAAACTTAACCGACCAATAATCAAACCGAATGAAATCGATAAAAAAATAAATGATTATGAAATTATAAATTGGTGAATTGACTATCCACTTTTTATAATATTAGTGAGAATGTTTTTTATTGTACGGAATTGTTACAAATCATTGAATATGAGGTTCTGAATAGAGAAATTGATTTGTAAATTGTACTAATACTTCCATTGTTCACTATACAAAACCAGTTGGATAGTTAAATGAATGATTGGATAATAGGGTTCATTTTGTGATTTTAGTATTAGTTATCTTCTTATTAATTTGTTATCCATTGGATTCAAATTAATTATCTTTCCCTTACAATGGTAAACTATGATTTAATCATAAATTTAAAGTGTTTTTTTGGTCAAATCTTGTCATTACAAGTTATAAATGTAAGATTTCATTATGGTCCAAGCCCAATTATAAACCGATCTAAAATGGTATCAACCCGATATTGAAAAACAAAAAAAAAACCGAAACCAAATCGGACTGAAACCAAAACCGATCAAAAACCCAAGTTCTTTAACGGATTGGTTTTGGTCTCCCTCAATCCTAGAACGAAACTGATTCAACCCAACCGAAACCAAATCGACCGACCAATTGACATCCCTAGCTTTTATTCCTCCTTCCTTTATTCAAAATTTCCTTGCTCTCATTTGAAGATTCACTCATTGCCCCAACAATGCATAAGGATGTGCAGGCTAATGTTCTTACTATCCACTTTTTATAATATTAGTGAGAATGTTTTTTATTGTACGGAATTGTTACAAATCATTGAATATGAGGTTCTGAATAGAGAAATTGATTTGTAAATTGTACTAATACTTCCATTGTTCACTATACAAAACCAGTTGGATAGTTAAATGAATGATTGGATAATAGGGTTCATTTTGTGATTTTAGTATTAGTTATCTTCTTATTAATTTGTTATCCATTGGATTCAAATTAATTATCTTTCCCTTACAATGGTAAACTATGATTTAATCATAAATTTAAAGTGTTTTTTTGGTCAAATCTTGTCATTACAAGTTATAAATGTAAGATTTCATTATGGTCCAAGCCCAATTATAAACCGATCTAAAATGGTATCAACCCGATATTGAAAAACAAAAAAAAAACCGAAACCAAATCGGACTGAAACCAAAACCGATCAAAAACCCAAGTTCTTTAACGGATTGGTTTTGGTCTCCCTCAATCCTAGAACGAAACTGATTCAACCCAACCGAAACCAAATCGACCGACCAATTGACATCCCTAGCTTTTATTCCTCCTTCCTTTATTCAAAATTTCCTTGCTCTCATTTGAAGATTCACTCATTGCCCCAACAATGCATAAGGATGTGCAGGCTAATGTTCTTACTAGGCCACCTATAGCCATGGATAAGGATAAAGAAACATTTAGATTTTATAATTTAAATATGGGTCTTTAACTCAATTGGTAGAGAACTTGTGGTGTGGGAAAGATGAAGGTGGTTCGAATCCCCCAAGTCCTTTATCTATATTTTCATTTTAACCTCATGGTAGTGTCATGGGAATATCTTGGTTTCTTAAACAGAAAAAAACATAATATATTTTTAAATGAATTATGTAGAGGGAAAGTGGTTGATTTTTGGCAATTTTTCTATAATATTAATTGATTAGTTAAACCAAGTCAACTCAACACTTAGACAAGTTAGAAACTTGATTAAAGTGACAAGGTTTAGTCAAAATAAAATTGAGTTTGAGTCAAGTCTCTCATGTAAATAGTAAGTAAATCACTTAGAGAGAAGAAAAAGAGATATTCTTCCAATCTCTCTCTCTCTCTCTCTCTCTCTCTCACACACACACACACACACACATTGCCACACATGCATTTGCACTTCAAGCATCTGCAAGTTGATACAAGCCATATTCAGAGGTTAAACATAGCCATCGATGTAGCTGCTGCCTTGGAATATCTTCATTTTGATTGTGAAACACCTATCATTCATTGTTATTTAAAGCCAAGCAATGTGCTTCTTGACAAAGATATGACTGGCCATGCTGGTGATTTTGGACTAGCATGATTTCTTTCTGAAAGATCCAACAACCAAAGCACATCAACTGGGATAAAAGGATCAATTGGGTACGTTCCTCCAGGTATGGGTTTCTTCTCAATTATATATAGTGCTTTCTTAAGTTTTATTAACCTCCATATGTTGCTTCTTTTGTTATCTATGTAATGTAATACGGGATCACAAAAAGATTATATGATGTAATCTAATGAAGTAGATTGATAATGAATTGTAGAGTACGGTATGGGTGTCCAAGTATCCATATTTGGTGATGCATTCGGCTATGGGGTCATATTACTAGAGATGTTTACAACCAAAAGTCCCACTAATGACATGTTTAAAGATGGTCGAAGTTTCCATGAGTTTGTTGCAGCAGCATGGCCTGAACAACTAATGGAGATTGTAGATCCTCTATTGTTCTTAGAAGAAGTGGAGATCAAGAATGACAGAGATGAATCACCAATTGTCCATGAAGGGAGTAGAAGTAGAATTAATACAAGAGAAAAAATCAAAGAAAGCTTAGTTCCAATAATTCAAATTGGTCTTTCATGTTCTGCCCCATCACCCAGAACTTGGATGACTATGAAGAATGTTGGAAACAAATTGCATGCTGTTAGAGATTCAATTCTTCGAAAATTAAAATAGGAGCAAATCGAGGACATTATCACAATTGATTCAAAATAAAATCCTTCACAATAGTGTAATGTGCCCTCTATAAAGTAGAAATAGATACATTGCCCTCTCTTGGGATTTTCCTCTTATTGCTCCTTCTCCCCTCTTCTTTTGTTGTATCACCTTTTGGAGATTATGTTATTCCCCCCCCCCCCCCAAGGGTTTTATTGTATCCCCTTTGGTAATGTTTGTTTTTAGTTGCTTGAGTTAGGGTTTCTTCCCTTGGATTACCTTTGTGGCTTGTGTTTGGATTTTTTTTTTTTATATATATGTATATTATCTAGGGTGAATTGCATTTGAGGTTGCCCAATGTTTGCTAAAATTGCATTAAGGGTTCCCCATGTTTTAAAAGTGATGTTCCGGGTTCCTTGTGAGCTTAGTCCAACCCCAAACAACAGATGTTTCCAACTTTACCCTGCCATCAATCACTTCCTCGGCCAGCTCCCCCACCTTTGCCCCCACTCCCCCTGCACAACCCGCGCCCACCCCCTCTGCAATGGCTGTGATGGTTTCTACCCACAATTGGATTCAATATCACCATAGCTATTTGTACGCAAATAGATTCTTGGCCGATACAATGTGATCCGCAATGGCAACAGAGGATTGTCTCCTTGGCTGGTCCATGGACTCAGAATTTTTGGCTAAGTTGAAATGGCCCACACCCTTATTAAGCCTTCCTGCCATGTTCAGATCCTGTGTACTTTGAACGATGAACAATTTCATCAAAACTCCCTCCCCGCCCAACAAAATATTAAACAATAAATTGTGAACAATTTAATCAAACCTGCTCCCTGCTTGCTGCTTCTCAAGAAGTTCGCTAATTAGTTTCTGCAACTGTTCAAGACCCAAATCTTGTAATCTAAGGGTGCAAGGTTAAAGCCACCCCTCCATGCAATTCTTAGAAAGAATATTGTTTTTCCACCATTAAAACCATGCTGTTGTAATCAAAAGTCCATCCCCACAGTTCTTCTTGCCCTTGCCCTGCAATTGTTTATCCCTTCCCCACCAAATGCTAAGAGTGTCTAATAAAGACGATCAAATTTTTAATGAGAATAGGCAATCACACCACCAAAAATTCCTTTAATTCATCTCCAATTCAAGATGTGAAAGAGGGTGAAGAACATAATTTTACCAAAAGAAAAGATAGAGTGGGCATAAGAACTTCAAACTTTTGAGATCCTCACGCTCTAGACAATTGGAAGAGGTGCTGGAGAAAGAGAAAGGGAAGAGGGGGTGGAGCCGGAGTCAGTGATGGTTGTGGTGGGCCTGGTGGCTGTGTTGAATGGAAAATGACAATTGAAATGGGGTTCAGAGAAGAACAATAAGGGGTTGGGTCAGTGGTCGTGCTGGTAGAGGTAAGGCGAAGATGTCGGGTGGGGTTTTAGTGAAAGATTTGCAGATGAGTACGGTGGAGGTTGAGAAGGGGTGTTGTAGTGAGGGATGGGCGTGGTTGTGGAGAGGGAGAGGGCAGGGTCCGGATTAGGGTGTCAACCGGTCGGTCCGGGCCGATCTCAGTTGGGCCTAATTAGGCTTCACCACTGGGAAGCCTTGCACCGTGAACTCCCATTTAAATAAACGGACCTAGCTTTGGGGGACATGGTACCGTTAATAATTGGGTCGGTCGGTCTCGGGCTTTAATTGGGCGACCATAAACGGGCTTTAATCGGGTTTTAACCGGGCTATAGACCTATTTAACTTTAAACGGGTCCTCTTTAAAATTGGTCTCTTAAATGTGCTTGAAGAGGAAAAAAAATAAAAAGAGGCAAAAATTGGCATAGCAAAGAAAAAGATCCCATAGTTAAAATGAATTAAGCCTCAGATGTGCAAAGTAAATAAATTACGAAAGTACTCCATCTTTAACCAACGAAACTCAAATCAATTAAACCATACCTATATAACCCAAGTTTAATAAGTTCAAATCAATTAAACTATGCATAAAAAATATGAATGTTCATATAACAATTACCATCATTTCAATTGTACATATTGCATACCCTTAGGACTAAATACAAATAGAAGTAAAAAAAAGATAAAAAGTAGTATTAAAGGGGTCGGGCTAGGTAGGGCTTAAAGGAATCGATTCAAATTAAGCTTGCAAATGTGTCGGGCCATCGGGTGCCCATCGGGCTAGGTGGTTGCATTGTGTACTACCTATTTACAAATGTGTCGGGCTCCGGTCTAGGTCGAGCCATAAACGTGTCGGGCTTGGTTAGACTTACCGATGCGGGCTTGAAATTGACACCCCTAGTCCGGATTGTGCAGCAAGAGTGGGGTGGGAGTTGAGGGTAGAGGCCGCTCAGAGAGGGGTAATATTCAAAATATATTATGTTTGGGCTAGGAATATCATTTTTAAAATATGAGGAACCTCAAATGTATCTTAACAAACATTGGTAACCTCAAACGCAATTTATTCTATTATCTATTCATT